>NW_020863397.1:0-13822 GCF_003713205.1 Coffea eugenioides | reverse complement strand
GTAGGTTGGTGGAGCCTGGCCAAAAGCCAGGGACGGGGTGATTGAATGCACGAATGAAACCAAAAATGCAATGAAATGACAGGAGAACGAACGTATCCTTTTCATGAATGTTTCTTGAATTATTGATACTCCATATTTAATGTTTTGTAAACGTTGTAATTGTTTCTAGACTTATCATTTGATTTACGACATCATTGAAATGAACTATTGTTAAACAGATTTGATTACTGATTTTATTGGTTACTTGCTGAGCTTCTAGCTCACCCCAAAATGTTTTATTCCCCTCCACAGGGCTCAAGGCGAAGGAAGGGCTTGTAGTGTTTATTCATGGATTATCTCATGTATGGATTGAACTTGGATTTCCTTTTGTGTAATCATTCATATTGGGATTGTATTGAACGTTTAGAATTGATTGGATGTGTAATAGTCTAGTTTTGGACTTCCTCCTGTAGAATAGTTGGTATCAAGGATCAGAGGGGCGCAGTGGAAGCGTGGATGCTTCGCTTTTGATATGTAAAGTTTGGGAACCTTTGATGTATATTTGATATATATATCTTGAAATTCCATTGAGGATTGTAGTGAACGACTGAGTCCCGGCGAGAGCTGGGCAGGCGGCCCGACGAACCCTCTGGTTCGCCTTAGGGGGAGGTGGGGCCGTGACACCCATCTTGAGCTATATGTTTGAGATCTATAACATAATTGTTTCGAAGAAATCCAAATCCATACGTCCCATTTCTATACTGCCAAATTCTTCCCTCAACCTGCCGAGGATTTATAGTGGTGCCTGGAATAACCAAATCATAGCTTGAGGTCATGTGAAGCATGCGTGACACAGCACCATGATCTCAACGCTGCAAATGATCATGGCAGTCATCAGCTTCCGCAGGTGGCCTCAGATGTACACGACTATGATACTCATATTCTTCTTCAACAAAAAAGGAGGGCTCAATCAATGTCGTCCTTGACGTCCAAAATACTGGGTTATAACCATTAAATGGTCTAGATGAGTCTTCAATCCTTTGGCATGCTATACCCCTAATGTCATCATAGCTTGTCAAATCCTTGGCAAAATGCTCTGGCTCCAATTTTTTCCTTCTCCCTCCTCTGCTGCCTCCTTGACGAACCATTACCACCTAGACTTGTCCATTCTGTACTCCATCCAATAGAGATCAAGTCTTGGTACATGAATGAAATAATTTTTTATTTTTTATGTTTTTTAATAGCAGGCTTTTTAGTTTTGGAAGTGAAGTTATGATTTCTTTAAATTGCAAGAGAAAAGTTATATTGCCTTTTTTAAAGTTAGGTAAGTTACATTTGAACTCCCAATGTGCAACTAATGAAGTCAATAAAAGGTTCATGGCTGACCGTAATGCTGATTCTAGAGACTTGCTTATGAACAACTTTTAGTTGCTGAAGTGGAGCATAATTCAAATATAATACAAAAGCCGCATGGGAAATTTGTATATATTGCACATCTTTTGCATTGGGAGTCGTAATTTCATCAAGTTTTGTGGTTAGTTAAGGAGTACGGACTTGGTAATATAGAGATAGCTAGATTTATATTATGGTATAGTCATGAAAATTGGAATTTGGTATCTGCAGTGTGAAATGTAAAATTAAGAATGGATGTAAAACAGTCAAACACAACTGTCAAATTATTTACAAAAGTTAACAATTAAAAGTGTCATAATATCTTATTCTAGTTACACTATAAAAAGTGTCATGACAAGTGTAAAAATATCACGCTTAATGGGTTTCATTTTAGTTTAACTCATGTCAGTGGTTAACACCTCTTTCTTGACATTTGCAAGTGTCATAATTGATAAAAATAACGATGCTTCTAATTGCCAATAGAGTAACTAATTGGGACGTTTGAAAGTGTCCTTATTACATATCTTAATGTTAGAATGGATCACACTTTCATTAGATCACTAGAGTAGAAACGTCATCAAATGGACGTGTAACGATACTTTGAGCTATCATAACAGCATATGTTTCTAGTAGTGATTGGCATCAAAGAAAAAAGGTGCCCAAAATTTTTCCACTTCCATACCTTCTTGCCTCCTTTCAGCTTCTTTGTGGGTCTGGTAGATGTTCATTATCTGGCTATAAAGCCAAATACTTGCCCAAGAATATCAAAATCTTTCATTTTTAAACTTGGACCTAGATTATTTCACACAATAGGGTACCTGCAGCATGTGTTTCATTCTCAATGATTTTTGTTACATTCACACATGTTATCATATCTAGTTGCTTGTTTAATGAAGGTTTCTAGTGGGTAGCAGTGCATCATAAAGTAATGTAATTGATTGGAAATTTATCCAAGTTCTATCTTGGGTTATCTTATCTGGAGTGTTTACCAATTTTCACCATGTGATTAATCTGGAATACACTTTTGAAGTTTACAATCAGTTGTTTTTGCTTTTGATTCTGTTGATATTACTTTTAATTGCCTTATATAGCTAACTATGTTACAAGCAGGTGTTTTTAGTTTTTTTTTTTAGGAAATCATGATTTTCAAGATTATGGTATAAGCTGGAGACAACATTTTCCTTGCCAAAGGTATACATCAAGCTTGATTTTCATTGTCCAAATTCTAGAGTTTATCTTGAATAAGTAGTTCTTTCCTACCATTTTTTTTTTATATTTGGTGATGGACTACCTGAATGAATATGTAAGTTTTGACGATTATGTAGTGTTCTTGGAATATGTAGTCGTAACGTTATTAAGTATAAGTATAGATTAGTATCAAAATTAAAAGAAGGAAACATATGTTTTATATGCAAACATTTTCATATAAGAACTACAGTTACCATTTTATTCATTGTCTTCGAGCTTATAATGCACAGTATCATTTCATAGGGACTTCATTGGTTTGTTATTGTCTTGCAGCTTATTATGCTGATGCTATTGGTCCTTGCTATGGAATTTCCAATTATTGTGATGTTTTTTGGGTAAGTATATACTCCTTTCTATCTATGTTAGACTTGTTTCAAATGGTTGGGTCTTTTTAACAAAGTTTCTGTAAAAGTGACAATTTTCACTTTGTTCTAGAAGACATTTGCATATAAACAAGCTACAGGTGGTCTCTAAGCTAACTAGTAGAAAAGAAATTTCATAATATGGTATTTCATGACATCTTATGCAAATTTTTCTGGATAACTACTTACTTTTATACTATTTAAGCTACTAGCATGTGATATTTGTTATTAGAACTTTTGAAAATTGAAAGTAGGTTGGTTAGTGAATGTACTGGTTCGCCTCATAGTCAAAAGTTTCAATTTATAGTGGAGCATCTTTTCCATTTTTTACACAGTTTCACTAAAATATTAGATGCATCAAATCTTTTATTATTAAAATCATTAAATTATTACCAATGGGCGCTAAGAATCTCTATATATGTCGAATTTTATTTGTCATGAAATTTGGTCTAGCGATAAACAATATGCATTTTCAATACCTGAAAAGTTGAAGCTGCTATGCATAATCTATAGAATGAACCATACAAATGGAGCCTATGAAGCCATAGAAGGAACACTGTTTGGTTCTTAATATGGGAGCATAAGCATATTAATTGTTTCTTGAGTTCTTAATAACGTAGTAAAAGTAAAAGAAGTGTTTTTTGAGCTCTAATGTTCTAAGTGCTTATCTCTTACTTTGCTCTTATTTAGTCATTGTCTAGATTATACATAAAAGGAATGATTTAGCTTATTTTCTTGCAAATTCTTTAGTTATCTTTATTGTTTCAAGTTTTTCTTATGACCTACTAATAATTGCAGTACTTCACTGCAGATATGTTGCTCATTTTAGCTTTTTGGAAGATCAGCAGCAGGAGTTGCTAATTGACTCAAGGGCGATAAAGAAAATCTTATACTTAGGAAATGTCATGCAACAGATATTTTTTGGGACTTGGATTTGTTTTGTAAAGCTACCTCGACTTATATGTGAAATTTAGGCCAAATACCACTTATCAAACTATTTGTAGGGTGTTGTTGAACTTCATTATGATATTTGAATGCTTGATATGATATTTTGGCATTTCGTAATACAATGGATGTGTTCATTTGCTAATTGTCAAGTATTGTCATTTTTTTTCATTTATAGATATAATTATAGTAGGAAAATATTACAAATTTCATGGTAATAAAGTGTTATCACTGAATCAAAATTTTCCATTAATAACAACCTGTTGTCATAGAATTAAAAAGTGTTTAGTGACAACACAAGTTGTCAGTAATTAGTCTATATCAATGACAATTACGGATCACTTTTAGTGACGATATTTCTTTGTATATCATTGACAAGATACTATATCATCACTAAAATTACAACAATTACTGACGACACCAGTTGTCACAAAACAGTCCCATTCACTGACGACTTTTTTTGTCGTCACTATGTACTTTTACCGACGGGCCTTCAGTGACGACTCTGTGACAACTAGAAAGTTGTCAATAAAAGTTATCAGTGACGACTTTCTATTTTTTTGTGACAAAAATGGCTTGTCATTGAAGACCAATTTTCTTGTAGTGGTATTTCTGGCTTACTATGGAGCATGATTGTGTAGTTTTTGTCAGAAAATGCATTAAATGTCAATTGTATGGGGATGTTATGCGTACTCCCCCCACAGAATTACACAGTATGACTGCTCCCTGGCCATGTTCAATGTGGGGTATAGATGTAACCATTGACCCTTCTGCTTCAAATGGGCATCGATTTATTCTGGTGGCAATTGAATACTTTACAAAGTGGGTCAAAGTTGATTCTTACAAGCATGTGACTAAGAAGGTGGTGACCAATTTTTTGAGAAAATACATCATTTGTTGTTTTGGTGTACCAGAGACATTAATCACCGACAATACCAAGAATCTCAACAATGACATGGTGGATGGATTGTGCGAATAGTTCAAGATTAAACATCGAAATTTCACTATTTATAGACCGCAGATAAATGGAGCTATGGAGGCCGCGAATAAGAACTTGAAGAGGATAATCCGTAAAATGACCGAAAGACACCTTGATTGGCACGAGAAGCTCCCCTATGCATTAATGGCATATAGAACTGCTATTCGGACTTCTACTGGGGCAACGCCTTACAATTTCGTGTACCAAATGGAAGCGATTTTGCCAGCCGAGGTCGAAATTCCTTCTTTGCGCATCCTAATGGAGGCCAAACTGGATGAGGCTGATTGGATTAAACAACGTCATGAGCAGTTGTCTTTAATCGACGAGAAGAGGTTAAATGCCATTTGTCATGGTCAGTGCTATCAAAAGAGAATGGCCAGTGCTTACAACAAGAAGGTCAAAGTGCGGCTGTTCAAAGAAGGAGACAAAGTATTGAAACGGATTTTACCAGTACAAGAGGAGACTAAAGGCAAGTTTGCACCAAATTGGTAAGGCCCTTTTATTGTCAAGAAAGTGTTGCCTAGTGGAGCACTTATTTTCACAAAAATGGATGGACAAGATTTCCCTCAACCGATCAATTCGGATATGTGTAAGAAATTCTTTATATGATAAATGAAAGTTTCATTTCATGGTTAATGCAAAGAATGGAATGAAAGTCAGGCCTTCTTTCCTTTCCAAATTAAACATTCTATTTCTAGTTATCCTTTTGAACCTTCAGAGTAAATTATTTCATTTGGCAACCCCTGAGAATCGCAAACCCCATACTGAGACAAATTTGAGTTGAAAAGGAAAAGAAAAAAAAAGAAGAGAAAAGAAAAGCTCCAAAAGGTAAAAGAAAATTAAAGAAAAGAACCCCGGTTGAGAATAAATTGGGGTAATTTTAATTTAATCCCAACTAGGGTCAATATGAAGATGCGATTTCAGGTGATTTAAACACTTATAAAATCTGCTTTCAAGCCTTAACTTTTCTTAGCACCTCACCAGACCCCATTACGAAAAACCGAAAGTCCTGACTTCTGTTTTTTGTATTATCTCTTTTAAGAAATTTTCTAATCAAATGGCAAATGATGTCAATATACCATCACCAATTTTGTAAGGAAAGGATTGTCGTACTAATGCCATCATTTCTTAAAACACATTTCTGAATTAATAAGGGTTGTAGACGAGATTTGTTTATCAGGTGAAAACCCGAAAGGGCACCTTTGAAAAAAAAAAGAGAGAAAAAAGAAGAAAAAGAAAGAAAAGAAAAAGGAAAATAGAAAGAAAGAAAAAGAAAAAGAAAAAGAGAAAAGGGAAAAGAAGAGAAAAGAAAAATGAAAAATAAAAATATAGAAAAATAAAAAAATAAAATAAAAATAAAAGGGTGGGGGCAACCTTAGTGAAAACCCGAAAGGGCGCTAAAGTAGGGTTTATGTTGAAAGTGAGTTTGGATTGGAATGGCTGGTGACTCGGTTCATTTGAATTTCTCTTCACGGTTGTGGTTCTTTTGCTAGCATTGAACTTCGGAGGGATGATATCCAAATGGGTCAAACGTGGTATCTTGTTCGAGAATCAAAATATTTTAATTTATCAAACACAAACTTTTGAATTTGAATGTACAGGTTCTTTTCTTTGAAGTAAATTCTCTTTCAATAAAGGTAAATGGTTGTTTTTGTATTACTAGGATTTTCATCATTTTTGTGTAAGTAGGGTATGTTTTCTTGTGTTTCATAGTATCATTTGTCTCTTTAGACTTATCAAACTGCAATCCCTATGATTTGTTGAAAGTATATATAGATACCAAATGACACGTTTGTTTAAGTATTGGAAATTACGAAAACTTGATACCGTTCGCAGGGCAAAATAAAGTTCTCGCTACGTCAGGGAAGAACGTCTAAATACTCATGTTTACACATTTCTTGAAGAAGGGGTTGATCGGATGGTGGTGGCATTATCTATCATTATTATTATTTCTCTTTTGCAGATCCAATGGTCCAACAACATCACACTGGGGCAATTTTTTTTTTAGAAGAAATCATCTGTCTCTATTCTCAAAATTCTACAAAAAGCATTCTGCAAAAATCTTTTCAATTTATACGGCAGGCTCGGGTTTCATCCCACTGACCAAGGATACTGCAGGTTTGGGTTTTCATCCCACTGACCAAGTTATACGACAGGCTCGGGTTTCATCCCACTGACCAAGAATACAACAGGCTCGGGTTTTCATCATCCCACTGACCAAGGTTACGGCAGGCTCGGGTTTCATCCCACTGACCAAGGTTACGGCAGGCTCGGGTTTCATCCCACTGACCAAGGATACGGCAGGCTCGGGTTTTCATCCCACTGACTAAGATTACGGCAGGCTCGGGTTTTCATCCCACTGACCTTTTTATGCTTGCATATTCTAGTTCACGGCAGAATAACTACAGGTAAGTAATTTGGTATCTACGTCTTTGTCTCGAGTTTCTTTGAAACTCAGACAAAGAGGGACAAGTTGTAGACACCAAAATTTTATTTTTTTATTATTTCTGTTATTTCATTTAGTTGATTTTGTTTTGATTTTTGTTTATCTTTATCTTATTTTCATTTTTCTTAAGAAAATCATTTTTATTATTATTAATTAATTCATTGGAAGGAAAAAGAAAAATCATCAATAAAACACCAAAATTTTAGTTTTTTATTTCATTTTAGTTGATTTTGTTGATCTTATTTTATTTCCATTTTTGTTAAGAAAATCATTTTATTATTGTTAATTAATCTAGCAAAAAAAAAGTGGGAGTCATGCGTGCATGCTTCTTCAGCATACCAGCCAAACGAAGCTATAGTATAAAAATGCAGCTGCGAATTTCCAACTCTTCTTCACTCGTTTTTTTTTTTTTGGTTTTTCTGGCTCTATTGGATCACGCTAGTACAGGCCATTTGGCCTTAATCCAGAAACCCTAAACTCTTGTGTGGCAAGAATCATCTAAGGGCTCTCAGATTTTCAGAAAAAACAAAATTTTAGGAGGGCCATCAAACCCTCATCTCATATAAATAGCTTCCAAAAAGAGCAGCGGAAAAGGATAGAAGGATTAGAGTGATGGCTAGAAAGTAACAGAGGCTTAAAAAAAAAAGGGAAGGAAGTTAGCGGCTAGGGTTAGAGGAATAGAGCAACAGGGAGAGACCGAGAAGAGAAAGAGAGAGAGAGAGCCACAGGTTTTGGAGAGAAAAACAAGAAAACTAGGGAGGAAAACAGGGAGCTTCGGGAGTTGAGGGTTTTCGGCTAAAGCAAAGGAGAGGAGTTTAGGAGAGGAAGCTGCGGGGTTGAAGGAAAGAAGGAGAGTGGCGGAACCAGAAAGAAGTGAACTTTGACGGTTGGCTGAGCAAAGACCTCATCCTCCGATCATATCAAGCTTCGATCTACCTTTTCAAAAGGCTAAAGGTAATGTTTTTCCACTTTGGCTGTTCATAGATTGCTGTGTTTATGTCAAAAATATTGAAACTTTTCCCATCATACCTGTTTTGTTCCCCCCCTGTGAATCCTGTTTATGAATCTGGTTGGAGTGGAGAAATCCACGAGTATTGGTTTGGTTTTAGGGACAACAGTTTGGGTTTCTCTGTGGGGTTTCTCTATGTTTGAATAAGCAAACCCAGAAAATGACATAAAACTTCGAGCAGTGTTTCCTTCTTGCTGTTTGCTTGCGGCAGTGTTTGGTGGTTCTTGTTTTTCTTACCATCTTGTTCTTAGTATCTTGTTTATTGTCATGGTTTGGCTTTAGAATGTTTTCTCGAAGCTTTGAGTTAGAAGTCAGTAGATGTTCATATGACTTTGCACTACTGTCGAACTTTGGTTGGGGTTGGGTGAACCTGTTCCATTGCCTTGCTGCGTTTTATGATTTCCTTGTTGTTTTATCCTTTGTTTTGTTGATTTTTTGGGCATGATATTTTAGAAATAAAAAGCATAAGTTGTTCACCAGTTGGGGATGAGGAAAGGAAACCTTGGATCCTGAGCTGTTTTCTTTTCATTTTTGCTGCCTTATGTATCTTATGATGGCTTAGTACGTACTTGAGGTTGTCGAAAATTCAAAGCTTCAGATAATTGCTAGAGTTGCATGGTTTTTCTTCGGATTTTTCTGTGTTAACACTTAAGGTTGTAGGTTGAAAAGTATGAAGAATGCTTGATGATCTTGTTGTCTAGGTTTAGATTGCGTTGGGCTCAGATACTGTGCATAAAAGTCTGCAGCAACAAGCTTGAAGCTTTCGGCTTATTGCAGCAATGTGTGCAGCTCATCTCGTTCTTTCTTTAAGTTGCTTTATCTTTCTGGAAATTTTTGGGTCGAATTTTAGCAGACGTTCAGGTTACATTTGTTGCATTTTGTGTCCGAAAGCTTGTTGGATGTCCTCTCTCTCCCTGTCCCAAGTTCTCGCATTTATGTGCTTGAATAAGTTAGGACTTGCATGGAATCATCCTCGGGTTAAATATATTAGGACTTGCATTTTGTTTTGTTGGTGATGCTTTCGGTTTGCTTGAAGTAAGTTTGTGGATCATTTGTCATTTGGTTGGTAAACCATGTGCGTGTTCATCCCAAGTTTCTGCTTCCAGATGTGCATGATCTTCTTGAATCTTTGTATGTTACAGTTTTGTCTCAAAAATGCAAAGAAAGCCTTGTGTTCCGATGCTTTGATTCCAGTTTTGTTGGGTCGAAATGTTGAGTGGTGATTGAATAAAAAGGAAAATCGCATCTGTTAAGATCCCAGAGTTGCAGAAAGAATTGCATGCGGAATGTGTTAAAGAAAGCCTTTTCTTCGTAGCTTGCAAGCAAAATAGTTCCAAAAATTGCATTTCGACCTCTCAAGTTTCCTCTTATGCTACTATAGCCCAAACAATTGGAACATTTAATCAATTTTGTCCTTTTAAATTGTTAATTTTCTTTGATATAATTTAATGTGGTTTTTGGATAGAGTTTTGAGATTTTAGTAAAAATAATTAGTTTTGATATTTTTTTAAGAGTGTTTGATTCATTTTGTGAATTTTTAGTTTTTTGTTTTAGTAGTCCTCATCTTGAGTCCTTAACTTTATTTTATTTTAATTTAGACCCCTAATATTTATAATAATAATCATTTGACCCCTCAAACTTCTTTAATTGTTTCAATTGGATCCTTGTTTGTTTTAATTTATTGAATATAGGCTGTTTATTTTTATTTGAATGCTTTGATCGATTCATTTTGTGTTTATTTCTATTTCTTATGATTATTTGTTAATTAAAGGTGATGCCTTCACCATTTTATTGTTTTGGAGGATGAATAAGTAAGTCACCAATTAGGGAGGTACACTGGTCACCAATTCGGGGAGTACACTGTACTTTATTTTGATTTTATTTGGACCCTATGTGATCTTATGTATGATTGCATGCTTTTTTTGAATATTTTTATTTCATTTATTTATTTATTTAGTCACATTATTTGTTTTAATTTAGTATATTTATTTTCATTTAATCTTTGATTATTTAAGGGGCATTTAAATGCCAGGATGTAATAGTTAGGTATTTATTTTATGCCTTTCCCCCCCCTTTTAGATTGTAGTTAGGGCCCCCAAATGTAATAGTTAGGGCTTTATTTGCTTTATTTTGTTTTGTGTGTTTTGCATGCTTACGTGTTACTCGCTTTCTTAGGGTCTTGCATCTAGATATCATGCTTATGTTGTAACAGCCCCACTTTCCCCTAAGGCGAACCAAAGGGGTTAGCGGACTGCCTGCCCAGCTCTTGCCAGGACTACGGATCAGATTAGAGCTATCTATTGCGATCCGGAACTTACAAACGAGCGTAAACAGGTCAAAATGGTAAAATAACCCAAAATAAAATGAGATGAAATCCGGAGCCGGCCATGAATAGTAACCGATCCGTCAAAACCCAACCGAAAGAGCACGCAAACATTCACATCTGAACTTTAGCGATTACAATCCAAAAGGACATACAAAAGTTTTCAAAAGTTAATACATATACACGGTTTGCCAAATCAAAAGAGAAACGCCCCAAAAGTACACTTAGGGTTTTAATACATGAGCTATACAAAACATATGTTCAACTAGCTCAAGTCGGCAACCGATTATCAAATCCAGTCCAAAAGTATTTATTTTTCCTGTAAGGAAAACAAAAGGAACAGAACGGGGTGAGCTTGCGCTCAATGAGGTACCAAACAGGTAGCATTAAAATCATGGCATTTCACATTTAACAAATCAGATACACATGTCAGATGTAAAGCAAAGGAACGAATGATTCAAATCAGAAGGATACGGGTGGCTCTCAGGAGCCAAATTTCCAGCGCAATACTTGATCCTAACCGGTTGACTCTCCGTCAACGTATATAGAACCAATGCGTCCGTAGATCCCTCTTATCACCGAATTCCGTCCACCAAACACCCCTTTACCGGGCCCGCTCACCTCAAACGAACAAAAATGGTAATACTCGAGTATACCCGGAATCAAGGGTCTCAATACCCAAAATCCCCGAACAGACTACCGTGGTTCGTTATCTAATCGTCCAGGCCCTTGCCGGCCCGACTCGAATAACTTAGCCACAGGATTGAGCTCATAGGTCATAGAAATCCGAACAGAAATCCGAACAGATGCAGACACAGATAACAGATTCAAATTTTTGCATAGTAAATTGGCATATGAGCAGACTAGAGAACGAGTGTGATAAAGTACACCCTCGTCTCGAACAAATAAACAGATTGCAGAGCAGAAATCAAGTTAAATAGCAATGGAGGGGAGTGGTACACTCACCGGCTTAACTTCAAAAGTTTTCACTTCAGATTGGCCTTAATCGCCAAGAAACCCTAAAATAATCGAAATAAATCAATTGAAGGTTTTACTTCCAGAATCGAGTAAACACAATGCACATGAGGCTCGACTACTAGTCGTACGCCTCGCCAAAATAATTACTAATGCAAGGGTGGAAAACATGATTTTCTTGGAAACAAAAAGGTAACATGAAGACTTAGGCGCAAACAACCCAAAAGCCTTTCATTTCCACCAAAAGGCAAATCTACTTAAAGGAACCAAACGGCCTAGAAAATCGGGCAGCACCGTCCCTAAAATTCTTACTTTTCCAGCCATTAAGGCTTCATTATTTCCTCAAATTAGCCCCAACATTTCACACCAAAGGTCATCTCATTTCCCAAAAGCCGTACAGGGCTCAAAGTGGTACAAGTACAAAAGTTAGCTAGGAAACAACCAAAATGAAAGCAAGCCCTAAGAGAGACTCGACGACGAGTCATAAAACAATGCTGAACACAACCCCAATAGGGTCTCATATGCATAAATAAACATGGTAGCAAACCAGCAATTAATATATGACCTTAACTTAAGCCTTAATAGAAAAACCGTGTTTGATCTTATAATGCGGTAATGGCGTCAATTTCACTACGGTTATCGGTTGGGGGTGTAAGACCCACCGATTCGAAGCTATGAAACAGGGCTACAACAATGTAGAAGGACACTCAATCCAGTTCCTAGCTTAACTAGGTCGAAAGTGCCCAGTTCCTAGCTTAACTAGGTCGAAAGTGCCAAATACTATACCAGAATTACCAAAACAGGTTTGCAAAACACAGAAAACTGTAATTACTATAACTCAGTCTATACAAGTCCAAATGCCGAAATTCCAAAGGCAAATGATAGCTAAGACATCTAGTAACATTTCATCAGAAGACACCAACTTCAAAATCCAAACCAAATCCAGTCAAAATAGGCAATTACTATCGCAGTTCCGCACATTCTGTTCACCAAAAACAGCAACAGTAAAAACGGCATAACTCTCTCTATACTACTCCAAATTCCCTGAAATTTTGCAGGCACTTCTTACTCACCAATACCTACAACTTTCATGTTTTGAGCAAAGTACAATTCGGCCTCTAGCTATGACCTAAAATTTCGGACAGAATAGGGGATTTAAGAACCCTAACTTTTCAATTTTCACAGCCAAAATCCAAAATTGATTGCATTTAACCACAATTCACACAACTCACTAGAGTCATCCAACCATTTACAATCCATCATACAAGCACCAACATCAAGATCATATTAAACCAAAATCATCAATTAAAATAAAAACTTCACCAAATCACTTCAACAAGGATAAAAAACCAAAGAAATTTCAGCACTTCAGCACTACTGAAGCATAATTTAAGCTCATAGGGTAAGAGAGGTGTTCAAGCTCCACTTACCAAGAAACAAGAGAGAAGAGGTTGTTTGAACACCTTAAACCTTCAACCAAGCTTCAATAAACAGCTTACTAGCACTAGAAGGTAAGATTGTATGGAATGGAATTGGATGTAACCAATGTTTTTGGTTGATTTGCAACAAGTAGAAGCTTGAATGGTGAAGAAAGTTTCTTCCTTCCTTGCTCAAGGTGGCCGGCCAACAAGAGAAGAAAAATGGTGATTTTTTGTGCATTTTTCTTGATATATAATCCTTTGGTCAAAAAAGTCAAAATTGGGAATAGTAATTCTTAAAAAAACTTCCAATGAGGAGGTGACACTTGTCACCTCCATAAATGCATTCTTATCTTTCTTTCCTCTCTCACATCAATCACTTCACACATTCTACTTATCACTTAACACCCGATAAATTTTAAACAGTATCCGAAACTTAACCTTATTGGCCGAATTTTTCCGAACTTTTCGCACTAGTGGGTCCCACGTCCACTATTTACTCTTAATTTTCTAAAAATTCTCCAATGCTAGAAAAATCATCTTAAAACTATAATTGCTCATAAAATCCACTAAGAAAATATTTCTAAACCAGAAAATGCAGAAAACATGCAATTAAAGGGAACTAAACCCTAAGAAAATAATTAGGGTTTTACGGGTTCTCACACTCTCCCCCCCCTTAAAAGAATTTCGTCCTCGAAATTTCTTATTAACGGAATCTATCAAATCTAGAGTACCCAACGGACCAT
>NW_020863396.1:0-24627 GCF_003713205.1 Coffea eugenioides | reverse complement strand
GGATTGATTGAGGAAAACAATGAAGCCATAAATGGCTGGAAAAATAGGTAAATACAAAAGGCGTGCTGCCCAAATTTTCGCTCGAGGGCTAAGTTTCTATTTGAATTTGTATATTTTCGTTTGGAAAATACTATGACCGTTTTCCATCTTAAAACATGATCCTTCCTCAATTAGAAACTCCAAATATTTACTTACGCTTACCAAATAAAAAGGAGTGGTTTAGGGTTTTCTTGGATATTTTGTCCTCCCTTTTACATGAATTTCATTAAGACATTTAGTCTATAATATCTACTTGAATATGAGATGATTTTGAACCACATAAACGATCCCAAAAACAGTATTTCTTAGCCTATCTAGTTGGATTCCTACTTGTCTTTGGTTCAAGTGTTTCCATTGGAAAATTTTATAACCCTTTTGAGTTGGGTTTTACGTTTCGACTATGAAACCCTAGTTATTTTTGTCCACGGGTCCAAATGTTCTCTTTTCACTTTAAAGTCTTTTATACGTTCTACTCATCAATTGTCGAGTTCTTTGATTTCACCTAATTGTTTGTATTAGATGAGCTGTAATATTCTTTCTTGTTTAATCTTAGGTTTTCTTGGTGACTAAAGATAATATCCGGAAGGATATTTGCACGTTGTTTTGCGTATATCGGTGAGTGTTCCTTGTTTGTTATATTCTCCTTGACTTCATGACTTGTTGTTATTGTTTGATAATGTGTTAAGTGTTTCCAATGATTTCCAAAACGAATTTTCTAGGCGAGCGTGTACTTTATCGCGCTCGACCTAAATGAAACGTGAAATTTTCAACGATTTAATGATTGATACATTAGTTGTGCATGATGTAAGCCTTTTGGCTGAACTGGGCCCTGCCCTTCGTTACCGATCGACTTGAGCCAGAAGCGGTCTCGGTCGGGCGATATGGTGACCCTGGGTGTGAACGTTGGTATACTCGAGTATTACCTTGTAGGTTGGTGGAGCCTGGCCAACGTCCAGGAGGGGGTGAATGAAATGAACGATCGAACGAGGGGTTTACTTACAAAAATGTATTTTCAAATGATTGGAGGAATAAGGGGAATGATAGGAGAACGAACGAACGAACAAACGAATGGCTCCCTGTGAGTCGTATCCTTTTAATGTATGTGTTATTATCGCTTTCCATTGTAAATGTTTCTTGAATTATTGATTATCGATGGTTAATGTATTGGCTTTGTTGTTGAATATGTGTTCGGAACCTCACTGAGCTTTTAGCTCATCCCTTTAGTTTTGTTTTCCTTAACAGAGAAAGCGAGCCAGGACGGGAGTTTTGGATCGACTAGCCTAGACTAGTTTCTTGGTTTTCTTTTGTAATGGTTCTCGCCCTAGTGCTTGGCACGGGTTGGATGTATGAAGAATTGAGAACCATTGTATATTCGATGTTTGTACTCTAATGTACATAAGTTTTGCGTTAAGTTTTGGATTGTCGTTATATTTATTCCTGTGTTTTATTTCAATTTTAATTGAGGACTGAAGTGAACGACTGAGTCCTGGCGAGAGCTGGGCAGGCGGTCCGCCGAACCCTCTGGTTCGCCTTAGGGGGAGGTGGGGCTGTCACATAATTGACTAGCACATACTATTACATATAAACCCCTTGTTAACAAGGAAGATTGTACACTTGTACAATACTAAGAAAATATCATGAAAGAAAGCCTTAATTACTCGTAAATATAGCCTCAAAAGTGGGGTTTAATAACACAAAAAAACTGATTTCCTTCATGACATCAAGTTTAAAACGGTCGATCAATATCAAAAGATAGGGAAGAGTTTCCAGAAACTCATTTCCCATCGAATTGAAAAATTTCAATTTTTCACGATAAACTTAGAAAAATCAAAACTTGCACTCAGTAGGTCCAAAATTGGAAAACTTTATACCATTGGAATCTTGGTTCAAAATACTAAAAGTTCTAAGGAGACACCTTTCCAGGATTCTTAATGGAAGACATTCAAATTTCAGCTCAAAGTGGCTGATGCAAGCATACATGACAGTTTTAGTCTTATTTTTCGGCAAACTTTGGAAATTCAGCAAAATTTACAGAAAGTGAACTAGCCTCTGAAATTTGTAATACAATGAGAATTTTAATCAAGGTTTCAAATACAAAAAACAGAATTAGATTCAGAGTTTTGAGTGTCAAGATATAGTAGCTCAAAGTTGGAAAATTTTCACTACTAAACAGTGAATTTTCCAGATTTGAAAGTAAACTTTGGGTCATCATTTGGGTATCAAAATGGTCTTATAATAACACAAAATTTGGTACAATTCAACTCCCAAATGAGCACTAATCCTCTACCAAATTTCATGTAAAAACTCATACGGGAAGGTAGTTAACAAAACTACCAAAGTTCAAGCAATTTCCAAGACAAATCTGTCTTCTTGCTTTCTTTCCCTTTTTCAAATACTATACACCATGAAATCAGTCCCATTTTGGTTCATTTGTGAAACCAAGGTCCAAGAAACATTTCATAAGCAATGGATAGTTGGTTGACATCAAAATTTCATAATAAAACCTCTCACAAGCAACCAAACTAGTCGGCCAGCCCAAAAGAAGGTTATTTTCAGTTTTGTTGCAGTTTAGAAATTGAACCATATATCACTCAATACAACTTGGAATTGAGAATGGTTAGTGGCGTTTGAAAATAGATTCAAAAGGATACATTTCATCAGAACAAATCATTTAGAAATTCAGTTTGAAAATGAGAGAAAATAGAGCCACAAGTTGCAGCTTCTACTCTTCTCTCGATTGGACAGTTATACAGGACAGCCAACTTTGATCAATCACTACAGATGACTCAGTTCGAATTAGAAGGTGCATTATACACCGTTAGAAAACTAAAGATGTCTAGTTTTGAATATCACTGATGGCACTCAATTCTCACTTCCGAATAGAGAGATATGTTTGTTCAAAGAACACTGCCAGTGGATAACTGCTACACGAATTTTCCAGATTTGTTCTTGCCAAAATTCAATTTTTTTCCAACCAATCCAAATGATTTTTGGTAGAAACTTTCTACATACCATACACAACATATATACATCAGTTTCAAAGTCATTTGAACATCAAAAATTTGAACTAAAGCCACGGCAAAAATAGGGCAGATTTCGGTCAGCTTTCCTACGAAATTTTCCTTCAACTTTCCTTCGATTCTCTATCCATAATTATCTTAAACAACCCAAATCAAGCATTATATCACCACATCAGCCCATACTACTAAGGTGGGATTTCATAGAGCCCACATCAACCATTCCAATTCAAATAACAACATCAATAATGAAGTTACAAGCTTCATAGTCAAGATTAAACCCACTAAAGCCGAGATTAAAAGATTGGATGATTACCTCCTAATCCTTGAGAGAAACCAAAAATTTTAGTCACCAAAAACTCCAAGAAAACCGCAAGAAAGATGTCCTCCTCCAAGCTAGAGTGATTCTCCAAGTGATTTGCAAGTTGTGTGAAGAATTTATGGGGAAATGGAAGCACGAAGTGAAGTGGAATGAAGAGAGCTTTTCTTCTTCTTCCTTGCTAAGTTTCGGCCAGCTATGGTGAGTGAGGAGAGAGAGAGAGCTGATGAATGAAGCTTCTTGGAGAAGCTTGAGGGTTTGTGGTTAAAAGTTTGAGCAAAAGTCAACTACGAATAGTACTCGCGCGCGCGCGTGTCGTGTCCGTTTTCTCTCGGGTTTGTTTCACTTATGCACTAAACCTCTAATGTACTTCCTTTAACATTATAATTATTCACTCTTAGTAGTCTAGTATTAATTTCTTAAATCTCCATTGGGTCGATTTGACGCGAAAAACGCGAACTTCCAATTCACGCGCGATAAAGCGAAACTTAAGAGGAATTCTTGTAATGATAATATAACTCACTAATACTAAGGTAAATAATCCTAAAAATAGCTATTTTTGAAATAAAAAATTGATTCCTCACAAGTATTAATTCCTCAAATCTCCAATTATTTTGTACAGGCACGACTTTCGGGAAACTTTCGACACGCGCACGGTATAAGCTTAAATTTTAACTCACTCACATCTAATCGCTCAATTAACTTTTCTTAGCCTACTATTGATCATTCTTAATTCTCCAAGATTATTACATTCTCAAATCGAATTTTACCTCGAAAAATGTGTACTCGTTATTCCTTACTAAACGAGCCTCTGAAAAATAAATTTTACTAACGAAACGTTTTAAAAACATAAGTAGGGCATTGTTCCATGTAAATGGATTTAAAATGGTTGAAATAAATTATTCAGAGAAAATGGGTGAATAAATAATTAAATAAGCCAGTAAAATAAGATAAAAAAAAAATTTTCCGGGTCCTCACAAAGAGGCTGTAACAAGGATGGAGCAAAGTTCCTCCGATTTTTCTCAAGCTCTCTTCAAAATTTTCTCACCAAAACAATACCTTTCTTGCTTAGTTTCATCCATAAATCACACAATAACATGTTTATAGCATAAGGTATGGTATTAATCAAGTATTTCCTAGCAAAACTTAACAAAATCTGCAAATAGGAGCTGAAAATTCACAGCTCAACTCTCTCGGCTTTACCCTGGAAATTTCAACAGCCAAAAACCCTTGCATACGTGAAATATTTCTGCCAAGATTCATCTATCAAAGGAATAACTGATTCCCTAGCAAACTTACAGCAAAATAAACCAAAAGCTAAAAGAAATGGCAGCCTTCACTGGTTCGGTTCACACTGGAAACTTTCCAGCTACAAACAAGTTACTTCCACTACTTTCTACCTCTATCCAACTTCAAATCAAACATGTATTCACATCTCTCTAAAATATAAGGAAAGATTGAAGTTTCTCAGCCATATTACCTTATTTTTCTGCTACAAATCAACCTAGAAGTTGGCTCACATTCCTGATTCTTCCATGATTTAAGCAAGCTGGAAAAAATGCAAGCAGTTCACTTCCTTCTCCTTTGGTCCATCAAGGGTGAATTACACCAAATTTCCTCTGTTTTCTCCCCCTCCCAACACAGCTTTCTTGGTTCTCTCTCACTCACGGTTGAGGCTTGAAGAAATAGGGGGATTTTGTGAAATTTTTGTGGCTAAATCAGCCTTGGTTCTCGGCTGATGATAGGGAGAAGAGAATGAAAGAAATTTTCTTGCTTTCAACTCTCTCTCTCTCTCTGCTGGAGTGGGACAAAACAAGAGAAATGTTTTGGTTCTCTCTCTCGGCTGTGAATGGTCAAAACAAGAAAGGGTTGATTTGGGAACTTTGGTCTTGGTCAAAGTCTTGATCAAGTTTGGAGGGATGATTGACAAATGGCATAACTACAAATTAAGTCTATCCCTTTGTCACTAATTCAACTTAATATCTATCTCTCATCCCATTAACTCTTAACACCTTGTAGCACAATAACCATTTTGTACAAAACTCACTCTAGTTCACGAAATTTATTGCACAAACCTCGCTAGTTGGACTAATTGGTAGATATTCCCAAGAAAACTAACATGCAATAAATTGAATGAGACAATAGGAATAAATTCATGATTCATCCATTAAATTAACCAAAAATTCAAGGCAATTAGATTAGAATACAAAATATATACAAAAAATAATTTCAGAAATATAAAATAAAAAATAATTTTCGGATTCTCACAGGTATGGGAAGAAAGAGATGACACAGCATCAATCTTCACGAAAAGGATCTAAGCAATGTGTCTCTCAGATAACTGCAAAATCCATATGAGCAACAACGCGAAGCATGATCTAATGGACAACACACTCCTTGGCTCAAAATTGGCTGCTTAGGAAGAACCTATACAAGAAAAATTTTTATCAGCAAGCTTAGATACAAAACCACCTGAATACTTACCATTGGCATCCATTAGTGATATGATGCCTTGATCCTCCAAGAATTGACGCGCGGAAGCCTAGATCTTTGTAAGAGGGAATTTTGCTTTGGAATGGATTCGAGTTCAACCTTGGACAGCTCAAGGATGAAAACGAAGGTAGAAGATGCCACAATCAAGGGTTTTGCTTGATTGATAAGTCAAGGAACATCAAAGGATCAATGCTAAGATGCTCAAACTAGCTTTCACAAGCTATAGAATTCGCTCCTTAAGAAGACAAAATTCTGGAAAATTTTATTAAACTCTCAAAACTCCATAATCAAAGCATACTTAGGGCTATTTATAGCCTCACATAAACCTACTACTACTTGGAAAACTTTAAGGAGCCCGGCCCTTTAGGGTTTGCCGCAAATTGGGCCGAGTTAACAAGCTAACACTAAAAACTAATTAACAAACCAACTAGAAATCGGCCTTACCACTCAAGGCTTAGAACCGAATTTTTACAATTTATTGTAAGCCCACATGAGCTGATTATTGGACTCTAAAATCTTGAATAACTACTACTCATGCTCGCTTGACGTTTCACTATTGTCACCTTCAATGGATAACAACATCTTGGTTGGTATGCAAGTGTCTTCTAAGTTGATACCTTCAAAGTTGGTAAAAGATCCTTCTTGTGCTTGCACGGCTTGTACTAGAGTCAAAAGTGACTCCTTGAATCTTTTAGTTCTTGCGCGTGTTACTGGACCTTGAGGAACCTTCATAGGGTCTATGTGCACATCATGGCTAGATTACAATTTCGCATCATTCCTCTCCTCTTGAAAGCAATTTGCCCACAAATTGAAACACGAATGATGACAAGAAGAGTTACATGCCTTCGAGTCAATCTTGTTATGATGACTACAACCGTCATCCAATGCAAAAACCACTTGCTAAGTTGGGAAACAACCTTTGTTGTACCTTGAATCTCACGACCCAGTTTCAATGTATGTTTAACTTGTTGCCATTCAAGGCTTAGAACTGAATTCTTACAATTTATTCTAAGCCCACATGACCTGATTATTGGACTCTAAAATCTTGAATAACTACTACTAATGCTCGCTTGATGCTTCACTATTGTTGCCATCAATGGTTAACAACATCGGTATGCAAGTGTCTTCTAAGTCGATACCTTCAAAGCCGGTAAAAGATCATTCTTGTGCTTGCATGGCTTGTACTAGAGTCAATAGTGACTCCTTGAATCTTTTAGCTCTTGCCGTGTTACTGGACCTTGAGGAACCTTCATAGGGTCTATGTGCACATCATGGCTAGCTTACAATTTCGCCTCACTCCCCTCCTCTTGAAAGCAATTTGCCCACAAATTGAAACACGAATGATGAGAAGAAGAGTTACATGCCTTCGAGTCAATCTTGTTATGATGATTACAACTGTCATCCAATGCAGAAACCACTTGTTAAGTTGGGAAACAATCCTTGTTGTACCTTGAATCTCACGACCCGGCTCCAATGTATGTTTAACTTGTTCGTTCGTGGCCATGAGGTAAGGATCCTCAAAATGGTGCAAAGTAGCTCCCATGAAGTCAACCTCCTTACTCTTGACTAAACTTGCAAACTGATTTGACACATGATTAGCCCTAATATCTCCATAAGAACGATTCAGCTCGTCTTTAGTCATGCACACCAATGCCACTTTCTTTTTCTCTTTCTCGGCCAAACTTATTCCCTTTTCTTGCTCACGCATTGAACTTTTCTTTTGTTCACATTCTAGCTCATATTCTTCATGTAGTCTTACTTGATCTTCATGGACTTGTCTAGGGGTAAGAGGAACAAGAGTAATCTTTTTATCACCATGCATGAAGGAATACGTGTTAGTTCGACCATCAAAGTGGGCAGCTTTGTCATATTGCCAAGAGCGACCTAAGATCAAGTGACTCACTTGCATTGGTACCACATCACACACCACTTCATCTTCATACTTACCAATGCAGAATGGTACATTCACTTGTCTGCAAACACGTTCACCACCATCATTATTTAGCCATTGGAGTCGATATGGCTTAGGGTGTTTGGTGGTTGGAAGAGACAATTTCTCAACCATGAACAAACTCGCCACATTTGTGCAACTTCCACCATCAATTATTAAACTACACAACTTGTCCTTAATGTGACAACAAGTGTAGAATAATTTCTATCTTTGCACACCTTCCTTCTCTATTGATCGGGTAGCAAGCAATTTCCTTACTACCAAGACTCCAACATTCCATTCAAATGACAATTCTTCCTCTGAGTCATCGCTTTCCTCTACTAAAGATGGCATACCTTCACAATTCTCCTCATTATTCGACAGCACTTCTCCACTAGGTAAGATAAGCATGGTACGTTGATTAGGGCATTGAGAAGCTATGTGGCCAAAACCTTGACACTTAAAGCACTCAGTGTCTTGGTGCCATGGGTTAGAAGCTTCAAAAACAGCCAGTTTTGTAGATGTGGATTTTGGCCCTAGTTGGAATGAAAATCCTGTGTACTTCTCCTCCTTTTTGGGTTGAGAATTTCTCCAATTTTGAGATTGATAAGTAGTGGCTTGACGTGTACTACCCTCCTCTTGAGACACCTTTCTACCATGACAGCTTTATCTAGCATTTAATGTAGATCGAGGTAGTGTTGTAGTTCAACCACCTCAGCAATTTCGGGTCTCAAACCATGCAAAAATCTAGCCATTGTTACTTTAGCAACTTCTTGTATATCGGCCTTCATGATGGCCATTTTCATCTCCATGTAGTAATCCTCAACTGATATATTTCCTTGAGTAAGAGCTTGTAACCTACAGTGCAAATCCCGGCTATAGTAATTAGACACAAATCTTTTTCTCATCAAGGTCCTCATTTCATCCCAAGTCTCCACAGCTCTCTCTCGATTTCTCCTCCAACTAAGGCCTAATTGATCCCACCACACAGATGCATAATCGGTGAATTCCATGGCTGCCAATTTCACCTTTTGTTCCTCCGTATATGTGTGGCATTCAAAGACCAACTCGATCTTCCTTTCCCACTCCAAGTAAGCTTCGGGGTCCGACTTGCCTTGGAAGGATGGAATTTTGAGTTTTGCGCCTTTAATTGCATCGTCTCCTTGCTTGGGGAAACGTCGGTCAGCTTTGTATCTCCTTTCAAATTGTTCCTCCTCATCATTTGATAAAGCCGATTCATCCTTTGCAGCCCTTCCTTTGCTCGAGTTAGATTGATGCTTAGAGTTCTTCAATTGGTCAATCCGCTCATGCAAAATTTCAAATTTTTGGTCCATCAATTTATCCAATGCTTGGGTCAAGAGCTTAATGTCAAAAGTTGGGACATTCATCTCTTCACTACGTGACATTTTTAAAAGAAACCTACAAAAAGAGTTAGTGTAACAAAATTTCCTCACACACTCCCTTACGTGTTTCACTTGCACTCGTGTATCACTCAAGTATATGAAAACGCTCTAATGCACTCACCAAAGCAAATTCGTATGCTTATTAGTTGCTTGGGTTGAGCAACTTAGGAATCACCTTCAAGACAATCCTTGACAAATCAACAATTAACACTAAAATTGCAGCAAGGAATGAGACAAATTATAGAATTAAGGTGTTGAATTTGACTCAGATTTTAGGAGAAAGGAAACTAATAAATTCGACACAAGGTGTTACTAATGACTCAAAGCTGAAATTTCGAGAAACCTAGACAAAAACTCTATCGGGGATTGACTTTTTGCCGGAAATTTGAGTTGCTGTTTTGTTGTGTTTTTGGGCAGTTTCTTGTAGGGTATTTGGTGCTTTTAGGGTGTTCAAATGGTGTGGAGTTCAGCCTTTAAAATTCAGCTAATTCAATTCACAATTTGTTGCTCAACCAATTCAAGAATCAAGGGCTATTTCGGTTCACAGTGGTGTGGCGGTTTGCTAGTTTTTGGAAACTGAATTGGGTTTGGAAGGGCTGTTTAAGGTTGGATGCAGAAGGTTTAGGGTGATTGAGGGTGATTTGGATTTGGTTTAATGGGTTTCTTGGCTGACTCTAATCTAAAATGGTCTAGGATTAGAGATATTTCAAGGTTGGGACTTGTTCACAATTAGGAAACTTGAGCCAATTGTTCTCTTCCTTTTTTTTATCTTTTCTTTTTTTTTCATTTTTTTTGTTGCTCAAGCTGGTTCCTTTCAAGAAACACAAATTCAGTCCCAATTACCCTTGAATTCAAGATCACGTTCAAGATTTGCCAAGAAAGGTTGAAGTTTGCTTCAAGTTTCAAGAAACCCTAGAGTTTGGAACAAGAATTTCAAGAACTTCCAAATCAAATTTTTGGTGATCCAAAAACTTCAAGAATTTCATTGAAGAAGCTCAAGAACATCCCAAAATATGTTTTGGGATCCAAGTTTTGCAAGAAACAACACAAAAATTCAAGAATCAATGGCAAACAAGTTCGGACAGCTCCAAGAAAATTTTTCCAGCAATTTGACTCAAGAACAATTAGGTATGTAACAACCCCCCCTTTTTTTTTACTTTTGCTAGGTTGTTACACAACCAAAATAACACTATTAACAACAAAATTATGCTACAATCCAGAAAAAATTCAGTAGAGATTAACCACTAAAGTTTTTGGACAGATAGCAACAACAAGAGGCAAGTCCTACTTGAGACGCGACAAGAAGAAAAAGAAAACCCTAGTGGATCTATTTTTTTTCTAGAAAAAACATGAATAACCAACACTAATTGGCACCAAAAATACACAAATCACGATGAAACAAATCTGGAAAAATTTGGACAGAAACTTAAAACACAAACCATAATTTTTGGACTTGCTAGAATAAAACCCTAATGACCTAAACACAGATTTGGACGATAAAACTTGACTCAAAAAAAAGAAAATGGATATAACGTGATACCTCTTAACTTGGCTCTGATACCAACTGATATGATTCCTTGATCCTCCAAAAAAGACCAAGAATTGACGCGTAGAAGCCTAGATCTTTGTAAGAGGGACGTTTGCTTTGGAATGGATTCGAGTTCAACCTTGGACAGCTCAAGGGTGAAAATAGAAGACGCCACAATCAAGTGTGTTGCTTGATTGATAAGTCAAGGAACATCAAAGGATCAATACTAAGATGCTCAAACTAGCTTTCACAAGCTATAGAATTCGCTCCTTAAGAAGACAAAATTTTGGAAAATTTTATTAAACACTCAAAACTCCATAATCAAAGCATACTTAGGGCTATTTATAGCCTCACATAAACCTACTACTATTGGAAAACTTTAAGGAGCCCAGCCCTTTAGGGTTTGCTGCAAATTGGGCCGAGTTAACAAGCTAACACTAAAAACTAATTAACAAACAAACTAGAAATCGGCCTTGCCACTCAAGGCTTAGAACCGAATTCTTACAATTTATTGTAAACCTACATGAGCTGATTATTGGACTCTACAAATGCTGGCTTGACGCTTCACTATTGTTGCCTTCAATGGATAGCAGCATTTTGGTCGGTATGCAAGTGTCTTCTAAGTCGATACCTTCAAAGCTGGGAAAAGATCCTTCTTGTGCTTGCACGGCTTGTACTAGAGTCAAAAGTGACTCCTTGAATCTTTTAGCTCTTGTGCGTGTTGCTAGACCTTGAGGAACCTTTATAGGGTCTATGTGCACATCATGGCTAGCTTACAATTTTGTATCAATTAGATAAGGATCTTCATAATAATGCTCAATTAGCTTAGAAAAATTTCAAATCTAGCCAGCCATCCAAAATTCTCCTATGAATGTACAGATACAATATTATGGTCCAACCATCGAAAACTTAGGTGAACTAAGTTCACATTTAGGCTCAATTATGACTCATATGCCTATCAAGTTGGCCTCTTAAAAAAATACCAAGTTCAAAGAGAAATTCGAAGATGCAAATCAAGGAAAATCCAAGCAGATACCAAGGCAATGATTCAAGTATAGTTTTTGAGTGAAAAGAGAGCATTTGGACCCAAAGGACATGAGTAATCAAGGAGTTTCTCATTCCAATTCATGGCAGGAAATTTCCAGCAGCAAAATAGTGGAGAAAAACAACCAACCTCAAGTTTAAAGTTGGACAAATGAAACTCGAAAGCATGCTAAAAGGAACCATTACTTTTCCTCTTGTTTTACAGATGGTTTTGTCAAAATTTCAGCTTATACACCACCGCCAAGGTGAACTCAAGCAATCGTAAGCAACCTAAGTCCATACCAACCCAAAATCATCCCTCTTATATCACTTATTTCACAAGAAAAGAAGTAGTAAAAATTTCAGCAGCACTTCCCCTTGTTTTCTTTACTTTTCCATCCAAACTCAACACATATATTCATAGCAATCCAACCTTAATCACAATCACAAATTATAGGCTATAAAGTACACTTGTTTAAGGCAACAAAGTCACCCAAATTAGCCAATTACCTAGCTCAAACATAACCATAATAAAGCTGAAATTTATCCCTCAAAGCTGGAATTTTTTAATCACCACACAAACCATGAAATTTTCCATGAATTCCACCATAATTAACCCTTAAATCCACTCAAAAGCAAGTTAAATGACCAGAGATGGTTTCTAGACTTTGTTACCTTGAAATCCTAAGAAGAAATTGAAACCAAGAGCTTCTTTCTCCAAAATCACTCCACCAAAGCCCTTAATCCTCCCAAAAGGTCACTTTTTATGGTGTACTTTGCAAGATTAAAGTGAAACCTCAAGATTCAAGCAAGAGTTGGAGGTTGATGATGAAGCTTTTTCTCATTTTTTTGTCTTCAAGAATTTGGCCAAATGAGGAAGGAGATGATAGGATTTTTGGTCAAATTTTCTTTTAATAAAAGGATAAGAAAGGTTGTAGTCAAAGTCAAAGCTCCATGGATTGTGACAAGTGGCTTTCTAATGTTAATCCTCATCCTTTTGTCTTCCAAATGCTATAATATCTAGCCAACCTCTAATTATCTCATAGCACATAATAAAATAATATCCCTTTACACAAAACTCCTTCTATTCTTCAAAAATTTATCACACTTACCGTATTAGCGGGTCCTACTTCCATAATGCACTACGAACTTAACATGCACTAACTTATACAAGAAAAATGATTTAAACTTGACTCACTTATAAAATTTCTAGGAATTTAAGGCAATAAACTAAAGTAAAGAAAATGTATTCGAAGAAATAAAATAAAGAAATTTTTTTGGGTCCTCACACTCTCTTCCTCTTAAAAGAATTTCATTCTCGAAATTCTCACCTTTGCTCGCACAAAGTTTGATTCTATAGGGTTTTCTTTCAACTTTCTAGTAGCTTTTCCTCACCTATAATACTCCGACAAAAGTGTATCTAGAGAAAAGTCTTACTAATATAGTGGCTAAACTGATATGCTAAGGAAGTTTATCAAATATTGAAATAACTTATGATAATAAGCACTTGGGACTAGATGAGACTAGATGAGAAGGAAAAATCGTAACAACGAAACTGGTTTACTACTCTGGATAGGTCTTTAAAACCAAACATTGTGCACTGGCAAACGTACTAGCTCTTCTAATCAAGCTGCTTCCCTTCATTATTAACCACAGATAAAGAATCCTTGTTCAAATCCAAGAATAGTTTGCAGAAATTGATTCACCAACACAGATTTAACTCCAAACAAATACAGATATTCAAGATCACCAATTGAAATCTCAGGCGCCAAGTTTACTATTGATAAGATAGATACAACTTACTGCATAAAGTAGTTACTACACATTTTCCAAAGATACAACTATTGCCGATAATACATCCCTCATTTCTAACATCAAATATGATAGCAGATTCACCACAGCTTTATTGTGACAGCCCCACCTTCCCCTAAAGCGAACAAAAGGGGTTAGCGGACTGCCTGCCCAACTCTCGCCAGGACTAACGGTTCAGTTTAGAGCGATCTAATACATTCCAGAACATACAAACGCGCGTAAACAAGTCAAAATGTCAAAATAAAAAAAAATGAAACCGGAGTCGGCCATGACTAGTAACCGACACGTCAAAACCCAACCAAACATCAAGCAAATGTTTACATGTTGAAATTAAGCATATACAATCCAAAGTGCCATACAAAAGTTATTCAAAAGTGGATACATGTACGGTTTGCCAAATCAAAAGAGAAACGGACCCAAAAGTACATTTAGGGTTTCAATCAAGGAGCTATACAAAAGATATGTCCATCTAGCTCAATTCGGCAACCAACTATCAAATCCAGTCCAAAAGTATTTATTTTCCTGTAAGGAAAACAAAAGGGAATAGAGTGAGCTTACGCCCAGTGAGATAATACCACTCAAGCAGCAAAGTTCACATAAGCAGAAAGCTTTTCATTCCAATTCATCAAAAGTAAGCAAAGGCACACATCAATAGTGGTGATAAAAGGATACGGGCGGCTCTCAAGAGCCCTTTTCCTCGTTTGCATTCTTGATCGAACCTCATTGACCCTCCTTCAATGTTTAAGAGTAACACCAACCGTAGGCTCCACTTTACTTCCATTCCTTCCACCCAACATACCCCTACCGGGCCCGAACTCCAAACAGTAGAAATTTGGTAAAACTCGAGTATACCGGAATCAAGAGTCTCACTACTACAAGATTCCATATAACAGTCCCCATTGCTCGTCAATTTTCACGACCAAGCCCTCGCCGGCTCGATCAAATCGACTACCAATGGGGTTGACCTCAGTCGTGTCAGTAATGGTCGTTGGATACTCGTCCAAGCGACACCAAATTCATGAACCAATTCAGTATTTCATGTATCATTCAATCATTACAGTGAAACAATAGATAGTCATATGAGATACCAAATGGGTGAGGGCGATCAAGTACACCCTCACTCAATTAAGTTCAACGAAGCAAATAAGCCTTCAAGGCATCAAGTTCACATATACCAAAGCCACATTGTAAACAACAAGTGAGTGGTACACTCACCAATCAAGCAAATGATATTTCATGCACTTCCGCCGAAGAGCGTCTTGCACCACCGTCACGTCCTAGAACATTCAAATAAGCATAATAAGACTCAATTACAAGTCATAACCAATGCCAAATACCACCAAAATAAGGTTCCACTAGAATGTATAAGCACTAAAGTAAACCAGGAAAATCCGGAAATGGCATTAAGCTCTAACCCAAAAAAACAGTTTTTTGACATCAGTTTACGGTTTTGGTATCATTGGCACTACCATTATCGGATGGAGGTGAAAGATACACCATTTCGAAGCTAAGAGATAGGGTTACAATGTTGAAGAAGGCTACTCTGTCGATTTTTGAGTGTAACCAGTTCAAAAATGCAATATACTACACCAGAACCGCAAAAACAGGTTCACAAACCGCATTCTGGTTCAAACATCATAAGTCAGGCTACCTAAGTCCAAATCAAGTAATTCCAAAGCCATCCGAAAGATAAGATACATGGATACAATTCATCAGAAGACCTCAACAACCAATTCCGAAGTATTCCCAACCAAAATAACCAATTACAGACGCAATTATCAAATTCGGGTAGAAACAGGGCAGCAGGGGTAATTCAGTCTTTTCACAAGCTACGTTGCTCCGATTGACCTGAAATTTTTCAGGCATCTCTAAAATATTATTCCCTACAACTTTCATGTTTTAATCCAAGGCCAATTCGTCCTCTAACTATGAGGTACTGTGCCAGGCATAATGTAAAATAATGAAACCCTAACTTTCCAAATTTCTTTCCAAAGCAGAAATTTCTTGCAATTAACCACCATATACACCTTCTAGCTTCATTCTAGATCATTTCCAATCATCATACATAGCCACTCTATAACAATCATATTAAAATAGAAATATCCTAATTACATAGAAAATGTCATCAATCTCAACCAAAATCATGAAATAACACCAAAGATCATTACTTTAACTCCCATAGGTCACTACTTAAGCATTATTGGAAAGACAAGAGTAGTCCCTTAGTCACTCACCTTATAAGACAAGAAAGGAAGCAATTCAACACCTTAGCCTTCCAAACAACTTCACCAATCACCTCACAATCACTAAGTGGAGAGGTTTTATGGAGCAAACCCAAAATTAAACGGTGGAAATTGAAGATTGAAGCAAGATTATGAAGTAGGAAGTTGGAGGATTTTTTTTCTTTCTTTGAGCAAGAGGTTCGGCCAAGAGAGGTAAGAAATGAAGATGATTTTTGGCCAATTTTAATTAAATGGTAAAGTTATGAATAGTAGTCAAACTTAAGAATTAATCTTATGGTGACACTTGTCACCCTATTTAATGCATCTCTATCTCTTTGTTCCTCTCACACCAATCCACTTGGTAACCTCTAATTATCTCTTAACACCCGGTAAATTAAATCCAGTATCCAAAACTTAACCTGACTGGCCGAATTTTTAACTTTTCGCACTAGCGGGTCCCACGTCCGATATACGCTCTTAATTTCTCAAAATCTAACCGATACTAGACAAATCATCTAAAAACTATATTTACTCAAAAAAATTATCTAGAAACTTTTCGAATAAAGAAAATGCAGAAAACATGCCAGTAGCCCGAATAAAACCTAGAAAATGGAAAAAAATTACGGGTTCTCACACTCTCTCCCCCTTAAAAGAATTTCGCCCTCGAAATTTCTCACCTTAACTCACGAAAGTTCAGGGTATTTCGTTCGCATCTCCTCTTCCATCTCCCAGGTAGCTTCCTCTACCCCATGGTTTCTCCATAGTATCTGAACTAACGGAATCTGCTTGTTTCTTAGCTCTTTGACTTTCCGGTCAAGCACTTGGACAGGTTTTTCTTCGTAAGCAAGCGATTCGTCTACGTCGATCTCCTCTGGCTGTAAGATATGGGATGGGTCGGGATAGTACTTCTTGAGCATCGAGACGTGGAAGACGTCGTGAATTCTAGAGAGGCTTGACGGCAGCTCTAGCCTATATGCTACCTCACCTATCCTCTGTAGGATCTTGTAAGGTCCGACGAACCTCGGTTGCAATTTCTTTCCTCTACCCACCGTGACGCTCCGCAACGGTGTAACCTTGAGGAAAACACAGTCTCCAACTTCGAACTCCAAGTCTTTCCTTCGATTGTCCGCATAGCTCTTTTGTCGGCTTTGAGCAGTTTGGAGTCGTTGTCGTATCAACTTCACCTTTTCTCGCGCCTCCTCTATCCATGGAATAGTGGTTGGATCTAAGGCCTTTCTCTCGCCAACTTTGTCCCAGTAAATCGGTGATCCGCATTTTCGTCCATATAGTGCCTCGTATGGAGCCATTTGAATCGACGAATGGTAGCTGTTGTTGTACGCAAACTCTACTAAGGTCATGTGTTGACCCCAGTTGCCTCCAAAATCCAAAATGCAGGTTCTTAGCATGTCCTCGAGAGTTTGGATTGTCCGCTCCGATTGTCCATCCGTCTGAGGGTGATAGGTGGTGCTTAGATTGAGTTTAGTCCCTAGAGTCTCCTGGAACTTCTGCCAAAATCGGGATACGAACCGGGGATCTCTATCGGAGACGATGCTCACAGGAACACCGTGCAGCTTTACAATCTCGTCCATGTACAGATGAGCCAACTTGTCCATGGAATACTTCATGTTTACCGGCAAGAAATGGGCCGACTTGGTTAATCGATCGACGATCACCCAAACGGCATCGTGTCCTCGTTACGTTCGCGGTAAACCTGAAACGAAGTCCATTGTGATATTTTCCCACTTCCATTCGGGTATCTCAAGGGGTTGTAACAAGCCCGAGGGTTTTTAATGCTCCGTCTTAACCTGTTGGCAAACGAGACATTTCTGCACGTACAGAGCGATTTCCTTCTTCATATTGTCCCACCAATAGGTTCCTTTCAGGTCCTGATACATCTTACTACTACCCGGATGGATTGTATACTTGGACCGATGGGCTTCCTCTAGAATCTCCTTTTTCAACGCTTCATCCTTCGGCACCACTATTCGGTTTCGATATTTTAAAATACCCTCAGGACTAAAATTGAAATCAGTTGTTTCTCCTTTTCCCACTTTCTCTCCCCATTTTCACACCAGTGAATCTTCCTTTTGAGCTTCTTTAATCCTCTCCAAGAGGGTGGAGGTTACCTTAATGTTACCAAAAATCACTTTATGACTCCCAAGGTAGGGTTTCCACTCGCAAACCGACTCGAGCAAATTCCACTCTTTAATCATTAACCCTGCTACTTGCGCCTTGCGACTCAAAGCATCGGCCACTACGTTCGCCTTTCCTGGATGGTAGTTGATGGTACAGTCGTAATCCTCCAAAAATTCCATCCACCGTCGCTGCCTCATGTTTAATTCCTTCTGTGAGAAGAGGTACCTAAGGCTTTTGTGATCGGAGTAAACCTCGAAGGTTACCCCATATAGGTAGTGTCTCCATTTTTTAAGAGCGAAAACTGAAAACAATGGCAGCTAGCTCCAGATCATGCGTCGGGTAATTCTGCTCGTGAAGTTTCAACTTCCTAGAGGCAAAAGAGATCATATTACGGTTCTGCATTAATACACAACCCAGGCCTTCTCGTGACGCGTCAGTATACACAGCAAATCCATCCACCCCGTTTGGTAAGACTAGCACTGGAGCCATGGTCAATCTTTTCTTTAATTCTTGAAAACTCATCTCATATCGGGCATTCCATAAGAACCGATCATGTTTCTTTGTCAGGTCAGTTAAAGGACCGGCTAATTTGGAGAAGTCTTTAATGAAACGTCGGTAATACCTAACTAGCCCTAGAAAACTACGGATCTCTGTGGGGTTTTCTGGCCTCTTCCAATTCGTCACGGCCTCTACTTTCGTCGGGTCAACCGAGATACCTTCGTGGGAGATTACATGCCCTAGGAAAGATATTTTCTCCAGCCAAAACTCGCACTTACTGAACTTGGCGTATAGCTGATGTTCCCGTAAAGTCTGCCACACCACTCTTAAATGCTGCTCATGCTCCTCGCGAGTTTTGGAGTAGACCAAAATGTCATCAAGAAAAACAACGACAAATCGGTCTAAATAGGGCTTAAAAATCCTATGCATTAGGTCCATGAAGGCGGCAGGAGAATTGGTTAATCCAAAGGGCATAACTGCGAACTCGTAATGCCCATATCTCAAGTTGAAGGCAGTTTTTGGAATGTCCTCCCTCCTAATCAACAACTGGTAATACCCTTGTCGGAGGTCCAGTTTTGAAAAGACCACTGCTCCTTGCAGCTGGTCGAACAACTCATCAATGTGGGGCAGTGGATATTTATTCTTAATCGTGACGTTGTTCAGGCCCCGGTAATTAATACACATCCTCAAACTTCCGTCCTTTTTCTTGACAAACAGGACAGGAGCACCCCAAGGAGACCCACTCTCTTGAATGAATCCCCGCTCCAGAAGGTCCTGTAATTTCAACTTTAGCTCCTTGAGCTCGGCAGGGGCCATTCGGTATGGTATTTTTGAGATGGGTAAGGTTCCAGGTTGCAGGTCTATCTTGAATTCTATCTCTCTTTCCGAAGGTAGGGCTACCAACTCATCAGGGAATACATCCGGAAATTCCCTTACTATGGCCATGTCCTCCACCTTTAACTTATCCGTAGGGGTGTTGATCAGAAAGGCCAAAAATCCTTGCGCCCCTCTACTTAGCAGTTTTCTAGCCCGAATGCCCGAAATCAAAGCAGATGAGGCTAACCTACCCCTTATATCCAACCTTAAGGTTGCCTCACCAGGGATGCGGAATTCTATCACTTTCGTTTTACAGTCCGGTTGGGCATTATACTTGGCTAGCTAGTCCATACCCAAAATTACATCATATCCTTTGATGGCCAGACTTATCAAGTCCCCTAACAATCTCTTCTCTCCTACCCACACTTCACAATCCCTATAAACCATACTAGTCATCAAACATTGATTCCCCGTAGGTGTACTAACTTCTAAGTTGTACGGAAAACTAGAAGGTTTTATATCGATGCCACACATGAAAGCAGGATTAACAAAGGAATGAATGGCACCAGGATCTACTAACACTTTGGCAAAGCAGTGGAATACAGGGATCGTACCTTCTACGACGTCGGAAGAGTCTGAGACCGGTTGGGGCTCTAATGAATACACTCTAGCTGGCACCTTAGGTTTGGACCCATCTCCCTTAGCTGGTCCAGCATTGGTCCTCGACGGTGGTTGACTCCCCCTTCCGTCTTGTTTCAAGACCGGGCAAGTGGCCAACTGATGGTCTGCGCTTCCGCAACGCAGACATTTGCCTTCCTTCCTCTAGCAATTATCCTCTGTGTGGTTTGGCTTCCCACAATGCCCATAGGGACCGCGAGGTACTGAAGCTGAGCCTCCCTTAAAATTTCCTCTTTGGCCTCGCCCAGCTTGGCCACCCCTAGATGGAGTCCCTCTACCTGAACCCGACTGTAGTCCACCTCTCATTCCTCGTCCAAACTTGGAGGGGGTACTCTTCTCACCCTGTCCTGAACTACTCTCAGGAACCCCCCGCTTCTTTGCCTGGAAGTTCCGGACTTGCAATCTAGCACTCTCTACCCATTGGGCCTTTTCCACGACCTCGCTAAAAGCATTTATTTGAGCCACTGCGAGGTCCTTCTGGATTTCGACATTCAAGCCCTGGATAAAGCGCCTGATCCACCGTTGCTCGGTCATGATCAGCTCAGGCGTAAATTTGGACAGGCGGGTGAATTGACTCTCGTATTCCGCCACAGATTGAGCCCCTTGGCGGAGTCGGATGAACTCATCTTCCTTCCTCTCCTGAACCAGAGGATGGAAGAATTTCGCGTTGAATTCCCTTATGAAATTCATCCAAGTCCTGGGCGTTTGTTCCCGTTCCCATTTTTGCCGTATTACGTTCCACCAGGAACCGGCCGCCCTTTCCAACAGGAAAACGGCAAAAGTCACCTGCCGTTCTTCGATGTAGTGCAAGGCCGGAAAAATATCGACCATCTTCTCGAGCCACCTTTCGGCGATATCCGGATCGGGCCCCCCAATGAACTTGGGTGGAGCAAACTTTTGAAATCGTTCGAGAGCTCTGTCTTAGCTCTCGACGTGGTTGCCAGGGTTTCCAAGATTAGGGTTTGGGTTTTGGCCCTGTTGCTGCACCACTTGTGCCAGCAAGTTGGTCATTTACTGCATAGCGGCAGCTATTTGGACGTTGGGGTCGGGATTAGGTCCAGATGAGGTTTCCCCAGTACCCCTGTCCGGTGTGGGTTGTCTATTTCCGCGCCCACGTCCCCGTCCACTACGTGTACCTTTCATGAACTCTACTTGGTCTAGGCAAATGTACTAAACCAATATAAGAACAATGCATGTAAGTAAAACCCAAAAACTTTTACAAACATATATATACATTCCAAACAAGGCAAACAACACACATATCAACAACCAGTCAAGTCAAGTACAGTCAAGTCAAGTACAAACATGGACAATCCACGAGGGAAAGACCCCATCAAAAGAAATATACACGTAGCTAACCCAAACGTACAAAACGTACAAAACGATTAGCTAAAGCTCTTCTCCCTATCCGCCCTATATACAGAAGACAAAACTATCCCCAAAAATCCTAGGAGTCGCGACCTAGTCCGTCGACGGGCTAGTAGACCCACCCAACGGGGTGGATCCAACCCCAGCCTCGAGCCCCGCACACGAGTCCTCGTCGCTCACTCCCTCGACCACGTCGGCGTAGAGGTTTAGGTTCGATGCGGCTCGAACCTTAACCTTTCGAGCTCGCTTAGACTCGCGCTCACGTATCTCCCTAAGCTGAGTGCAGAGGTCATCAACCCTATCCTCTACCTCAAGCACGTCGTACTCCAACCCCTTTATGCGCTCATCAACTCCTTACGCTCCTCGGCCATGGCCAACACCAGAGCGTTAGGGTAAGCGTACTTGTGTCGACACTTGCAACGTCTGAGGCGGTTAGTCGGGTTCCAACGCACAACGGCCCCTCTGAGTCGGATCTGGTATAGAATCACTGGGAGCGCTCCACGAGGTCGCTCGCCCGGAGGGCTATCACTAGGCTCACCCCGTCCGTCCATCCTACACCAAAAGAAGAAATAAAGGTAAATAACCTTAAGGAACATACTTAACATAATCCTCAAGTCGAGCCTTTCTAATATGCCCAGGCCAATTCAAACCTAGGCTCTGATATCACCTGTGACAGCCCCACCTTCCCCCAAGGCGAACCAAAGGGATTAGCGGACTTCCTGTCCAGCTCTCGCCAGGACTAATGGTTCAGTTTAGAGATATCTAATACGTTCCGGAACATACAACCGCGCGTAAACAAGTCAAAATGTCAAAATAAAAGAAAATGAAACCGGAGCCGGCCATGAATAGTAACCGACACGTCAAAACCCAACCAAACATCAAACAAATATTTACATGTTGAAATTAAGTATATACAATCCAAAGTGGCATACAAAAGTTATTCAAAAGTGGATACATGTACGGTTTGCCAAATCAAAAGAGAAACGGATCCAAAAATATATTTAGGGTTTCAATCAAGGAGCTACACAAAAGATATGTCCATCTAGCTCAATTCGGCAACCAACTATCAAATCCAGTCCAAAAGTATTTATTTTCCTGTAAGGAAAACAAAAGGGAATAGAGTGAGCTTACGCCCAGTGAGATAATACCACTCAAGCAGCAAAGTTCACATAAGCAGAAAGCTTTTCATTCCAATTCATCAAAAGTAAGCAAAGGCACACATCAATAGTGGTGATAAAAGGATACGGGCGGCTCTCAAGAGCCCTTTTCCTCGTTTGCATTCTTGATCGAACCTCATTGACCCTCCGTCAATGTTTAAGAGTAACCAACCGTAGGCTCCACTTTACTTCCATTCCTTCCACCCAACATACCCCTACCGGGCCCGAACTCCAAACAGTAGAAATTTGGTAATACTCGAGTATACCGGAATCAGGAGTCTCACTACTACAAGATTCCATATAACAGTCCCCATGGCTCGTCAATTTTCACGACCAAGCCCTCGCTGGCTCGATCCAATCGACTATCAATGGGGTTGAGCTCAGTCGTATCAGTAATGGTCGTTGGATACTCGTCCAAGCGACACCAAATTCATGAACCAATTCAGTATTTCATGTATCATTCAATCATTACAGTAAAACAGTAGACAGTCATATGAGATACCAAATGGGTGAGGGCGATCAAGTACACCCTCGCTCAATTAAGTTCAACGGAGCAAATAAGCCTTCAAGGCACCAAGTTCACATATACCAAAGCCACATTGTAAACAACAAGTGAGTGGTACACTCACCAATCAAGCAAATGATATTTCATGCACTTCCGCCTAAGAGCATCTTGCACCACCGTCACATCCTAGAACATTCAAATAAGTATAATAAGACTCAATTACAAGTCATAACCAATGCCAAATACCGCCAAAATAAGGTTCCACTAGAATGTATAAGCACTAGAGTAAACCAGGAAAATCCGAAAATGGCTTTAAGCTCTAACCCAAAAAAATAGTTTTTTGACATCAGTTTGCGGTTTTGGCACCATTGGCACTACGATTATCGGATGGATGTGTAAGATACACTGTTTCGAAGCTAAGAGATAGGGCTACAATGTTGAAGAAGGCTACACTGTCCAGTTTCGAGTGTAACCAGGTCAAAAATGTAATATACTACACCAAAACCGCAAAAACAGGTTCACAAACCGCATTCTGGTTCAAACATCATCAGTCAGGCTACCTAAGTCCAAATCAAGTAATTCCAAAGCCATCCAAAAGCTAAGATACACGGATACAATTCATCAGAAGACCTCAATAGCCAATTCCGAAGTATTCCCAACCAAAATAACCAATTACAGACGCAATTATCAAATTCGGGTAGAAACAGGGCAGCAGGGGTAATTCGGTCTTTTCACAAGTTACGTTGCTCCGATTGACCTGAATTTTGTAGGCATCTCTAAAATATTATTCCCTACAATTTTCATGTTTTAACCCAAGGCCAATTTGGCCTCTAACTATGAGGTACTGTGCCGGGCAAAATGTAAAATAATGAAACCCTAACTTTCCAAATTTCTTTCCAAAGCAGAAATTTCTTGCAATTAACCACCATATACACCTTCTAGCTTCATTCTAGATCATTTCCAATCATCATACATAGCCACACTATAACAATCATATTAAAACAGAAATATTCTAATTAAATAGAAAATGTCATCAATCTCAACTAAAATCATGAAATAACAGCAAAGATCATTACTTTAAATCCAGTATCCAAAACTTAACCTGACTGGCCGAATTTTCCGAACTTTTCGCACTAGCGGGTCCCAAGTCCGATATACGCTCTTAATTTCTCAAAATCTAACCGTTACTAGACAAATCATCTAAAAACTATATTTACTCAAAAAAATTATCTAGAAACTTTTCGAATAAATAAAATGCAGAAAACATGCCAGTAACCCGAATAAAACCTAGAAAACGGAAAAAAATTACGGGTTCTCACATTCTTTCATCTCTTGTATTTGATGTGAATATGTGCCTTAAAAGTGATTTTCATGAGTTCTCCTGTTCCTATCGTTTATATTTTTGGTACTTCATTGAGCTTTTAACTCACCCCGTCTCGTTATCCTTGTTTTCCTTACAGGGAACCATCTTTTGGACCAATGATCATTTTGAAGAATGAATTGAGATTGTATAAACACCATTTTGTATAGCTCCGTGGAAGTTGGAAACCCTAAATGTATCTTAATACAATATTTCCTTTTGGTTTGTAAACTTACTACTATGTATATTTTGAAGTGTTTCCTCATGTTTATGTGACATATATTTGGCATGTACATTCTCTCATGTTAAACAAAGTGTACTGG
>NW_020863395.1:0-26243 GCF_003713205.1 Coffea eugenioides | reverse complement strand
CTAACTCTCTTGAATTATTTGTTCATTGTTGTTTATTGCCACTCTGTCTAACACAGTTTGATTGGTATACTGAACACATTAAACATCATTGAAATATCAATGTTCTCCAATTTCTGTTGCTAGTGACATGATATCTGATGGTTGATATGTTGTCTAAGACTGAAGGAGCAAAAAATAGCTGTATGATTGCTGTACTTGCTACCATCTTGTAGGATTTCTTATCACCCCAAGGAAGTTCTTTGTGCTGAGATGTAGTATTTAATTCTCACCATAATTTGAACTTTTCATTTTAAATGAGTTTTTGTTGTTGACTGTTGTCAGTATGCTTTTGTTTGCTTTTGGAGTGCTCTGCTCAGTAATGTTTGCATTTGCAGGAGTTATGGTCAATGTTGGAGTTCATGATGCCTGATCTCTTTGCTACTGGAGATGTTGATCTGAGGAAGCTTCTGAATGCAGAAGATAGAGACTTGATTGCTCAAATAAAGTCTATCTTGGGTCCATTTATATTGAGAAGATTAAAATCTGATGTAATGCAGCAGCTAGTCCCAAAGACCCAAAAGGTATGTCTTACTTTTGGTGCTTATTTGGTTCAAACGACACAATAGTTTTTGCAATAGTTTTTTTGACTTAAGCCCCTGTAATTTAGCTCTTTCTATTGTTACTTTTTACTAATGGAACCTGAGTTGTTGTTGCAGGTTGAGTATGTGAAGATGGAAAATCTACAAGCAGACGCTTACAGAGAAGCAATTGACAATTATCGGGCAATTTCTCAAGCTCGTATTTCAAAGTTAGCAAAAATCGATTTAAATAGTGTTGCTAGAATTTTGCCTCGAAGACAAATTTCAAACTATTTTCTTGAATTTCGTAAGGTGTTATCAAATTTTCCTGCAGTTAAAGTGTCTTCATGTGCAACCATATAACCCGTTGTTTTGTAAACGGTTAACTTTCTTTGTTGCAGATTGCAAATCATCCACTATTGGTGAGGCGCATTTACACAGATGATGATGTTGTTCGGTTTGCTAAAGCTTTGCATCCAAAAGGTGTATTTGGCTTTGAATGTACCTTGGACCGAGTGATTGAGGAGCTTAAGAATTACAGTGACTTCTCAATTCATCAGGTATTTTATGTTCTTCCCTCTTTCAGGTATTTTATTGTTTTCCCCTCTTTCAGAATATTTTGCTCTTGCCTTGCTAAGGTTGTGCTTACGCTATGATAATTATTCTTGCATACGGAATAGTTGGAAGATGTGACCTACATTTTTGTTTTTATAACTTCTATTGCTGTTAAATTTTGGAAACATCTTGCTTGTGATTTCTGAGGATTTCAACTTTCTTACTTTCATAAAATATGCACTCTTATCTCATGATTTGTCGCCTCTGTGAATTATCTGTATAAATGATTTTCTCTCATGACCCTAAATGTTCTTGATAAGTATAGGACTTAATTGTGTAAATTAAGTTTGTAAGACAAAAAGATAAAGGGGATTTCACTTTTGGAAACTGGAAAGCAGTACGTAATACTCTACTTGTACAATCAGCAAAAATTTAATAAATTGTTTTTGGATCCTTAACCATCTGCAATGGCAAGAGAATGGTTAGATACAAATGACTTTGGAATGCCAGGACGAATATTATGCAATTCATCGTAGAAAAGACAACGTGGTTCAAAGAGATGTGTCACTGGTTTTGGATATGCTGTGAGCTAGCTTCAGAAGTGGATCACTTGGGTGTAAGTAATCGTGGGTATTTATATTCATCTGTTCATCAGAGGAAGTTTACAGAATTTCTGAATAAGAGGTCTAGTTCAGTTATTGAAATATACTCGAGTGCTATTTGAAGGCTGAGATGTCTTGGAAGAGTCTGGGAATTGATCTGTTGTGCATTTTAGCTACTACATTTCAACACCTCATGATAGTAGGATTCTGCTCAAGGATATTTTAGTTTGGTAGTCTTTTTGTTCTCCTTTGCTTAGTTACTCCACAGTAGTAATATTTACTGTACCAATAACTGTGCTTAAAACCATTGTTTTCTGCTGCTAGCTGAAGGAGTGTCTATAATCTTTTTGAATTGTTACTAGGCGTGAACCTAACTTCATCTGCCTCGTCAAAGCTCTTTTTCTTCTACCACTTGCTACTTATTGTAAAGTCGCTAGTATTATCACCTTTCTTTCTGTTCTCCATAAGAAATGTATGCCTGGAATGTATGCCCAAAATTTTTTTTGTGAAAGAACCTGCTCTAACATATATTATTATGCAACTTAGCATGTCTCACCAAATCATTACAATGAGAAGTTGCTTCTAAACCATCCAAGCCATCAATAGTTGTCAGTAATAACATTTGTAAAGAGTGGAAAGCTTGTTAAAAACAAGAAGAGAACAGAAATATGAGAAGTGAGTTTGGCATCAACTTCCGGCCAAGAGCAAGTCAATTTCGAGAATGCTTCCCTGAGAAATCCTCTCGCAGTCATGTGCATTATGAAGACTGACTCCTGTTAGAGATGAGTTGGAGCATGCTGGTCTTACTGGGCAAAGAAAAGACTGCCGGGTCTGGCTATAGAAGTTTCAGTAGAGTGCCATGACAATGAGTTTACTTAGTTGTTGGCAGGATAGAGAGCCGTGGAAGAATTCGTGTTAAGAGCAAATAAAACTAGATGCATTATTAATTATGATGGGAGGAGCTTAAAGAGCATAAGGGAAGGCAAAGAAGGTGACAGATATCTTTTTTAACGCAAGAATGTTCGGGTTTGTGTATTGTAGTATCTAAGGTATGAATCGCGACGTGAGAATCGACCTGCAGATTGAACTCTATAATTGAGTAAATAAACCAGGTTCAACTTGTGCCACCTGATGCTATAGTGGCCCCACTTGTAGTCGTCATGGCCAATGGCAAAAGTGCAGGCATAGTTATTTAGTATTATTGATATCCAAATATTTCACAATGATTTGGCTGATGTATCGCTATAAAACCAATCATTCTTTGGATTGGTCACACGAGAATATTTGAGGTTCTCTAGACACTGATTGTGAATGGAGCCTGTTTCATAATTTGAAATGTTGCCCTACTTGCACTAAAGTACCATTTACAAGATTATGGCTGCTGAAATAGGCGTGGTTGTTGAGTATATAGAATATTATCTATATTTTAAAGGCTATAGTAAGTTGTATCAGTGGAGAATAAAGTAAATTGCATGGATGTAGAATAAAGCAAAAGATTGCAAATAAATGTGCTATGTAATTAGCTACTTTGGTTACTATTCATCGAAGATGCTTGGGTGCTGGATATTACTCAGATGGAATAGGCCATTAAAATGCTATTGCTTGCTTTCTATTGTTTTAATAGCAGTGGTTTTGCTTTAATATTCAAGCAACTGTAGACTGCAAGTAACTGGGCAAGCAAATAAAATTTGAAAATGAGAGCTTGGGTGTTTTAGAATGATATAGATTCAGTATGGTACAGGAAGAACTCTAAACCTAAAAATGCTAATCATGCATTTGCTTATTGGATCATAAAAAGAAGTTGACTTGAAGGCCAACTGGCCAAGTCAGTGTCATTTAGTTTCTGGTTTTTTTTTTAGTGCTTTTTGGTTCTTGTAGTTGCTTCTTGCTTATTTTCATGGCTGTTATATTTAATAGCCAAACTTTTCATGCATGTTTGTCAAGGGTGATGTGGTCAGTTGATATTGATAGCTGATTGGTGGTTATGAGCAATAATTCTGGAATGTTGCCTCCCTTCTAAATAGCATGTGGCGGCTGGAAGGACAAGCTTTCTTGTCAGGAGATTAACACAAATATGATTTCATCAGTCAAACATTTCTTGGGTGGTTTGTAGTGGATAAAGTTTTTATTATTTCTTGACTTGATATGATTTACTTTTTTGGACTTTTGAGTGTTGATTGATTAAATGGCCATTGATTGGTTTGGAAGGTTTTCCAGCTTGTGTTGTTATTGATATTATATAAACTTTGTATGCCTTTCCTGCAGCTTTTGCTCTATCATGGAGATGCAGATGGCAAGGGAGTTCTCTCAGATGAGCATGTAATGGCCTCTGCAAAGTGTCAGGTATGTTCTTTTTGGGTGCCTTGGAAGTTATGCTTGTAAAGCGTTGTCTATCTTGCACTCATGATGATTTGGGTTGTATCAATTATGGCATAGGCATTAGCCGAACTCCTCCCCATTCTACAGCATGAAGGGCATCGTGTTCTTATTTTTAGCCAATGGACGTCGATGCTTGATATTTTGGAGTGGACCTTGGATGTTATTGGGGTCACGTACAGGCGTCTTGATGGAAGGTACTGACACCAGCATTCTTCCTGCTATAATTTTGTCCAATTTAGCAAGTTTGTGATAATTTGGCTTGAAAGGAATGTCCCTAGAAATTTGTGCGGTTGGGCTGGTTTCTATTACTCCCTCTGTCCAATTAGAAGTGTCATACTTTACTTTTCAGTCCGTCCCAAAATTAATGTCACTTACCAATAATGGCAATAAAAACTTTCACTGATTTCCATTGATGCCCTTAAATCTTACAGCAAGATTCTTATATCTTAGTGGGCCCCAAATTTCACCTATGAAATAGAGAATTTCCATTTGAGGGTGTGTGTGTGTCACGTTCGAACTAGCAGGATTCGTGCATTGCACTTTCTCCAAAAGAGCTTGAAAACATATCATAGGTATGGATCCCTCAATCTTATCACCACTCTATCCTACCTTGAATGGAGCAACACGTCAGGCTGCATACTAATTCAAGCAGGGCATTCTTGGAACATAACCCGTAACCTTTTGAAATCTGAGCACTGTTGAAAAAATGTGGGATTCCCAAAACACGACCAATTGATCGGGATGGAGGGAGTAATACGCATACTGTAGAGACTAGGCTTACATATGTCATGCACTTTATGCAAGGCTGTTGCAAATATATGTTTTCAAATGTTAATGCGGTGGGTGTTATTACTTTTAATACTTTTCTTCTGTCAGGAATTGACTCAATAATCATGTTTATGCTTATATACTCTGCAGCACTCAGGTGACAGAAAGGCAAACAATAGTTGATACCTTCAATAAGGACTCTTCTATATTTGTGTGCTTGCTTTCAACACGAGCAGGCGGACAGGGTTTAAACTTGACTGGAGCTGACACTGTCATAATACATGACATGGATTTTAATCCACAGATAGATCGACAAGCTGAAGATCGTTGTCATCGCATTGGACAAACAAAACCGGTTACAGTATATAGGTGATCCTCCATGTCCTAAGCTGCTGCTACTCATTGTTGAGCTTATTCAAAGTACCTTTTGTATTTGTTTGACGTTACCCATTAACATTATATTCTTTGATATCTTTTTAAGGTTAGTGACAAAGGATACTGTTGATGAAAATGTGTTTGAGATTGCAAATCGGAAGTTAACGCTAGATGCTGCCGTATTACAGTCTGGGGTAGAAGTTGAGGATGAAGGTATGGTGCCCGATAAGACAATGGGAGAGATTTTATCATCCCTGTTGCTTGGCTAAAATCACAATCTGGTATTAGGACTCAAGTACAGTTTCTCCCTTATCCTCCTCTCCGCCTCGTATTTTCCCTTTTTTGTGGTGACTTTCTAACTTGTCCTGAGAGGTTAGGAAGGGATTGCAAGTTGAGAAAGAACATTGTACGGAGACTTGCATAAGCTGCATTGTTGTAACTTATAGCAGCAAAATTTTGTTTATAGTAATAGATGATGCATATGGCAGGCAGGCTCCATCCATCTTTCCTTTGGTGAGTAAAAATCGAAAAATGGGTACACAGTGAAAATGTGGATTTAACCGGTTTTGCAGTTGCTTTTCTCTCGCATTTTCTTTGTTTCCATAAATGCTAATTCTTGATTTTTTGAGTCCCAAGATTCGGGAATGATCAAGAAGTACAAGCTGGTAATGTCTCATATTGTTTTGTGCTATTCTGTGTACCTAAAAGGTTTACTTGAAATCAACACAAAAAAAAAAAGATTAAATGCACTAAACCCCTTGGATTTACCCCCAGTTGCACTTTATCATCTGAAATTATTAAATAGGCACTGTGCCACTCTATTTGATGTTTTAGTCTTTAGGACAATTTAACCTTTTCTCCTTGTTTATACGTATGCTTGTTTTTCTTGTCTGCTACTTTCTTTCCCTTGAAATCATCGATACAGTAAAGGGGCTGTAGAAACCTACTAATTACACTTGAAGCACCTCTCCCTCCATTTGCAGTTGCACTTAACAGGTCCTTTTTTTTGGTAAATTAAAAAAACAATTACGCTTGAAGCAGCCCTCTCTCCGTTTCCAAGTTGCACTTAGCAAGGACTCCATCATTAGCCATTCAAACTTGCACCCGCGCGAGGCCATAAAACTAGTTTAACTTAATTACCCTCGCCAGAGGTGCATTTAACTCTTCTTCAGGCAAGTTGTACCAAGAGCTCTTAAGCCTTTTCTTTGTTTCTTCTCTAATTTTTTTGGTTGTTTCGTTTTTTTTTCCCCTGTCTTTGTATCGGATAAAACCCTTAAAAAAATGTTTCTTCTTTCACGTTCCCTCTCATCATTAAAAGGACCTGATTTTTCGATTTCAAATTTCGTTCTTTTCTCCACATCTGCATCATCAGTAGAAAAACTTATGTGACGCTTTTGCAGAAAAACGAACCTAACGTCAAAAAATCCCTCGACAAAGGTGAAATCAAACTGAAGCATACATAAATGAAGTTCTGCAGAGATGCTCAGTTGATAAACCCCAAATGGGTCTTAGATTCTTTATCTGGGCTGGCCTTCAACCCAAATATAGGCACTCTGCATATACGTATGCCCAAGCTTGCAAATTACTGGAAATTAAGCAAAACCCACAAATTATTAATGATGTTATTGATGCCTATAGGGTGGAAAATTGTACTGTTAGTGTTAAGATGTTTAAGAAGTTGTTGTGTTTGTGTAGAGAGGCTAAAGATGCAAACTTGGGGTTGTGGGTATTGAGGAAAATGAAGGAATTTAATTGAAGGCCTGACACGACTACATATAATGTTGTTGTTGCTATGTTTTGTGCAAAGGGGGAAGTTGGTGAGGCAATGAAATTGATGGGAGAGATGGGTTTGATTGATCTTTATCCAGATATGGTCGTATACGTTACGGTACTTAAGGGTTTATCTGATATTGGTAGGGTGGAAGATGCATTTCGGCTTGTTAAGGCGATGAAAGTGCATGGTTGTGTGCCCAATGCAGTTGTCTATTCGGCACTGCTTGATGGGATTTGTAGGTTTGGGAGTTTGGAGAGGGCAATGGAGTTGTTGAGGGAAATGGAAAAAGGAAGTGGGGATTCTAAGCCGAGTTTGGTTACTTATACAGCTGTGATTCAGGGATTTTGCAAAAAGGGTCAGTCTATTGATGCATTGGGGATTTTAGATCAAATGAGTGTTTTTGGATGTAAGCCTAATAGAACCACAATGAGTGTTGTGATCAAGGGGCTTTGTAGGGGCGTGTAGAGGAGGCTTATAAGGTTATTGATAAAGTTGCTGGAGAGAGTGCATTGTATGATGAATGCTATAGTTCTCTTGCATTGTCGCTCTGGCAGATTGGAAAAGTTGAGGAGGCAGAGACGGTTTTCAGGAAGATTTTGGTTCCAGGACTAAGGCCTGATGGTGCAGCTTCAAGTACCATTTTGAGGCAGCTTTGTTTGCTAGGGCGGTGGCTTGATGCATTCTGCTTGTGTGAAGGGATTGAGAAGTCTGGAAATGTAATCATTGATACTGACATGCATTCGATTCTTTTGGTTGGACTTTGTCAAGAAACATATTTGGTTGAAGCTGCCAAACTTGCCAAGCTAATGGTGGAGAGAGGTGTCCAGCTACAAGCTCTTTATGTAGAAGCTGAGGTTAAACATCTTAGGAATTCTGATGAAGGGTTGGTTTCCCAGATCTCTAGGATCAGTAGTTGATAAAGAACATGCACTTTTTCCATCTGTGTACTCCAAAAGGTGCTAAAGTTTACTCCCATTGCAGAAATTTGAATAAAAAATTGGCTGGCTGTGGAATATTGCAGCTGATTTGTAGCTTGGCATTTGAACTTGACAGCATTATGTTCAGATGCTATATACATTACCATGGAGAGATGGTCAATTTATTTTTCCTTTTGCATTTTAATTGGCTTTGTTTAGTACCAAGTGAGAGTAATGAGACTTCATGTACGGCATGCAAATTGTTGGCGATCAGGAGGCAGATAGCGTGGAAGGGGAAGGACCTGTCTCTGGAAAATTCTGCTATCAAGGACCAATAAAATTTGAACGGGCTGACCATGAAGTGCTTATATTTGAGGCTATCATAGTCTTGTTGCAGTTATTTGAAGACAACCCTCATTGCATCAGTTTTAGATGGTGAGACTTTTATCTACTGGATCTGTTACTCTTCTTGTTTTCCAATTTTTTACTCAGCTTTAAGTTTTTGAAATAGGTGTCTTGTGAATTCTCTTTTATTCTTTTTTGTTGCAATCCGTGTCAGATGAGCAGTATTTTTTTTGGTAGTCTTGTTCTCTCTAAAATCGTTGCTGGAAAGTTGATGACAGGAAATCTGTGACAAGGAGCACATTTATTATACTGCTGCCAAGTTAAAACATTGTTGTTGTAAATTGATTTAATCTTTTGATAGATCATATTACTATCATAATCTGTGACAGTTTTTCCGTAGGATCTGGAAAATGAAAGAATGTGGGAAGGCTTATGTCAAGGGACTGTTTTGCTGACACCTAGGATTAGCTGCAATGGGCCTTTTCAGGATCATAGATCCTGGGTTCATACATGCTGAACTAGTAATCTTCTGTAAATTCGTTAAAGGCTTTCAAAATCAAATTAGAAATTGTCTAGGATTATCTTTGAGCTAAAATAGATGTACATATGCATGACTGCACAAAAGTCATTTGGACATTCTAATTACCCCTACTATAGGTAGCTTTATCTATCCAACATGGAATTACATGTTTATATCTAATCATCTGATATGATAAGTCTTGATAATCAAGGGATAAAATTGATCAACAGTCTGCTTTTAAGTCATCCTGCATACAAATGATCTCCAGTATTTGGGGGTCTATTCTTAATTTTTCAACTATAGTTTATCACCAAGTTCTTAGCTCGTTTTTCACTTGTGGGGATTCATATGCCAGTGTCATGCATGCTTAAATCTAAATGGTAAATATGCTTTATGTTTTCAATAATTGTTGTGATATTTTGACTGGCAGGATTGTTGCTTTTGGTTTTCAAATTGCTTTCTGGGATCACTGAACAAAATCTGGAGCTGTAAGAATGTCGGACAAGTTTTAGCATCTTTCTTTTTGTGATACACTGGGTAAGTTTGGACATATTTGCTGATTTGGTTTTATGGGAGTCCCCCAGACTTGTTAAACCATTCAATTTTCCTTTCTGGATATAGTGGGTAACTTTGGATCACCTGGCCGATTTTGTTCTAGAAGTGATTTAGAAGAGTACCCCTACCCCCCAGCCTAGGCTTTTTTTGGATAAGCATTGTTTTCAGGGAAACATAAGAAAAAGCAAGTTAATGTATTTTGTTCCAGATTCCAATGTAAGTACTCGATATGTTTGCCACAACAAGGGGGGAAGTAGAAAGGGAAATTGCACATTTGCAACCTCCAGCTTGCTGCAATACTTTTCCAGTCTCAGACTTTTCAGTAAGTGATTACTATTGGTAGAAGTCTGTTCAAATAGATGATCTGAACGCTATGGACAAATAATGCTCATTGTCACCAAATGCTTTCTAACTTTTCGTCAGTCTTGATTATTGTGGTTAGTACATCAGCCTGTCATTTTGAAGTTTGGGAACTAAGCACTTTGAGCATTTTGAGTCCAGTCAGACTTTTGGTAAATTACATCTTGGTGTTCCTTAGAAATTGTGCTCTAAGATGTTGTATATCTGACACTACAATTTCTTGCTTCTCCTTGTTGCTGTACTGGTTGACTTGCTATCTGTTGATTAGTTGAAGTGGACTAAAATGTTTTGCTATTTCCAGGTATAGAGATTCAGTTCCTTCTGGGGGACTGAAAATAGAGGGATTACTTATGAAGAGTTACTGTTTTCTTTGGTTGAAGACTGATGCAGTGCAACCACCTCTTGAACTAGCGAAAATCCCATAGCTGGACTTAGAGTTGTAGAAGCCTTTTGAAAGGTGAGTTTAGTAATTGACAATGCACGTTCAGCCAGTTGCAATGTCGATAACTTGATATGTCACTTTATAATGATATTGCGAGAGCATAGCAGTCAATATCTGGCATTTTAGCTGGAATCAGATTGATGACAAGAAGTCAACAAATAGTTCAGATTGATGACAAGACGTCAACAACTACTATAGTGAAATCATTCTTCTTATTATGTTTCCGGACAAGGTATCTGTTCATGTAGTTGGAACTGGAAACAGTATAATGTGATATAACAGCGCCCGGAGTTTTGCAGGAAATGGATTCTTCATGCTAGGATGTGGTATCGGACTGGGAAACTTTGCTGTGTAAACAAGGACAATCTGGGATTGGATAATTGTTGATCCAGTTATTCTGAACCACGTACAATGTTGTTAATAAATTGTAACTTATCATGGATAACTTATGGAACTTTGTAACTGTAAGGTGCAAATCATGTATGTTTACGATGAATAGTATTTGCTGAGTCTAGATTTACACTATGAGATTCCAACTCCATATGAAATGGATTTTGTAATTTTGTTTTCTATGTTTTGATCTTATCATTTGTGAAGATGAAAGAACAAGAAGCAAAATAGAAAGCTAATATGGAAGCAAAGGAGAAAAAGATATTGTGGTGTGGAATACGAAGAAGGTTTTAGTCGGAGCAGGGGCATGGGCTTTATTTTATCGAACTTCGCTGTATAATGTTGTTAGGAATAAAGTCCAGGCCGAATTTTGGCAGTGGGATTGGATTGATGAGGTATACTATATGCAAATTTTTGTAGAATTATTTTCTATCATTTTATTTATTACGTTTATAGCTTTGATTGTTTGTTTTGAATGTTGTCACCAGCTAGTCTCCAATGGGTATTTTAGCACTGGCAATTTGCATATCTAGGGGTTGAAATGTTTTTGCTGTTTATAATGTTTAAATGACCAAAAAATAGGGAATATTCAAGCATTGCATTGTTCTGGAAATTTGGGAAGTTTATTTTGAGGGATAACTAAACATGTATTTGAACTACGAGTGATAAAGCTGGTTCGGGACAAGTTTACAAAAAGCTGGTTAGATAGGAAATTCATGTTATTGGCGTATGCTGTTTTGTTAATAATCTGATCATCAACAGCTTGTCATGACTCTTAACGGTGCCGAATTGCTAGACTGGCCGTGGTCTCTGAGTTAAAGAGTATGATTTTTTTTTTCCTCAACCAAGCAATGATAGATATTAGTATCCTGTTAATTTGACATAGAATGGATGCTATACTGGGATGCCTTTTAATGAATGTTGTGAAAAGTATAATTTCTGTTTAGCAAACTGAAGTCCTTTTATTTTAGTTTGTCTTGTCAGCTGCAGTTCCATTCAGGTCTGATGTCAGTCAGCTAAAGGATCTTGGCGTTGGTGCAGTTTTCACTCTTAATGAGCCATACGAAACTCTGGTCCCAACATCTCTGTCTCAGGTATGTTCCTGTAGACTTCCTACATAGAGTCTGCATCTTGACTTTGTTTTCATTTCAATTAAATGGTAGTGAAGTAGAATCGTTCTTCCAAGCCGACGACCATTTTGTTTTGTTTGCTAGCTTGATTCTTGATGGATTCACACTAGTGTTTTTAGACTTCTGACATGTTCCGGAAGAATTTTACTCTCTGCACTTACTTTCATGCTGTTGCTGTTGTCCTCTTCTAGGCACTTGACTTTATGTTACTGAATTTAAAATAAGTGGCTATAGATTGGGTCACAGTTTTTAGTCGATATATTTTCAGTTCTAAGAATGAAACACTAGTTTGCTAAGCCTTTGAAAGCTGCTTCTACAGTTCTAAGGGTTTAAGTGCCTTTGTTTTTTACTTGTTTCTTCCCCCTCTTGTGTGTCTGTGTCAAGGAGTCTCAGCTTTGAAGTCTAGTTGAGTATTACTAGTTCTGTTGATTTTCTCGAGTGAATGGTGGTACTATTACTCGGGTGCATTATGCATCACTGCTTGCAGTATCCCTGTCCTCATGAGGTTTTGGTCTTTTGATGATTGTGTATTTTGCAGGCTCATGGAATTCACCATTTTGGTCTTTCTACATGAGATTACCTCTTTGCGCCATCACTCAATGACATTTGCTGAGCTGTAGATTTTGTTCATGGCGAGTGTTTTGTCATAATAGGATGCGTATTTGACCAAGTGTAAGCAAACTTCCCAAATTCTTTTAAGTGCATATTTCATTATTGGATTAATCAGATTATTGGTGTTGTTTCAACTGGGAAGACATACTTGCAATTTTATTCACGTCCTTAATCTTAATTACGGTGTTTCTGATAGTGTTTAATTAGCTCGCATTTATTCATTTCATGCCCAGGATATCTAATGGACCTTCTTCACCTTTGGTCCTCTATAGCAATTGGGTGTGGAGAAAGAATCACTGGACATGTGAAAAACAGAACAAACTTGTCAACCTTGTATTTAAAATGACTATTTTACACTAATTCTGTCCTTGTTATGAGACATGACTGACTGCTTTATACAACTCAAATATTGTCATCTAATCCTTCTTTTCTTGCTTTTAATTGGTGAAAATGCATCGTGTGGATAAAGCACTTGTGTCCATTGTAAGGCTGGTCAAGGTCACAGCACAACCATCGTTATTTGATAATGTGACTTTTCTGGTCACTGCTGATTACATATATTCTTACTTCTCTTCCCCATTATGCTTGGTATTTTGTATTTTAGGTTAAGTTTAAGCAGATGATGTGCCTGATGTTGCCTATAATTATGTGAAGTCAATACGGCCGACGGTACTCTTAACCTCCCAGTGGCAGGTTTGTCAAGATCATAATGGATTTACTTACAATCCAAATTGTGGACTAATCATGTAAATTACTCTAGTTAACTTTGTTTGCTGCTGATTGCAGGCTGTTCAGGAATTTCAGTATAGGCAGGTCAGGAATTCCTGTGCCTCAAGCCCCCTGACAAGTCTGGTTTTGACAAGCTCTAAGTTGTTTTCTGTCTGAGATCTTTTAGCATTTTATGATGGTTCTGTAGTTGTAATAACCAGAGCTGATCTGATCTTGATGGATATGATCCAAGCCAAGAGCCTACTGCTGTAAGAAATGAGATTTGGGTAGATGTGAGTTTCATCTATAGAGTTAAAGTGGCTGGTGAGATAGCTTTGACGAAACTTTCTTGATTGTGGCTTAGATGTGTCACGCTCGACAGAGAGTTTTAGATGAGGAGTTGAGAGGAGAGAGCAGCTGCTTGCTTAAAGCAAAACCATTGGGAGACATTACTGTGGACATCCATGTCTACTCTTCATAGATTCATCAAACTTTGCATATATTTTTCAATCGTGTAGAAAATGTCTGTCTTTCTTTAGTGATCAGTTAAAGCAAAACCATTGGGAGACGTTAGGATTTGTCTTTCTTTGGTGGTTAGTAGTCAATTCGAATTTGAAACCTTTGGTTAATTAGGACAAGTGATCCCCAACTCATAATTGCACCTCACAAACTCTAAAACAGCAGGCAAATCCATATGGATTGTGAAATTAGTACCATATATTTCAAGGTTGCGGAAAAGAACTTTTGGTCTTTTGCTTCTCCAAGGATATGATAAACATGCATACGGGAACCTGCTGACCTGAAGTCCTGAGGGCACAAGAAGAATGGAATCAAGAGTAAAATGGGGCTCTATCCCTGGTATCACTACGATACCTAAGTTAGCTCCTAAGGCTCCTAAGATGTTAAGGAGTCCGGTAGTAAAGGAGGTGAGGATTTTTCTAGTTACCCGTCATAGGAAAGAAGAAAGATGAAGTTACTACTCATGGGGGTACGAGTCTATGTTGATCTCATAGGATACTGTAATTCGGCGCTACTTATTATCCTAGTGTGTCAGACTGAATCAAGTCACATCAATCTTGTCATTTTTATATGATCGCCTTGGATCCACCTCCGGTGATTCCTCTTAGGCTTGCTGCCTAGACTGTTCCGAGTGCTGAGCCGAGGTCAAGGTTATTGCCAAGATCGCAGCTCGGGTCCCACAATAAGTCTCAAAATTGCTTCTCATACCTGATGCTTTTATCATTGGTAGAATGGTTGTATTATGCAAAGAATCATTTGTATCTCTGGTTCAAGTTAGTTCCAGGGACTTTGTACGGCAAGATTTTGCTATACATATCTTGCTATTATCTTCTCTTCTATATATACCTGCTTTATCATTTATGTATCTACATTAAGATAAAACACCATGTGTAACCAAATCAACCTATAAAAATTCACATTGAAATGCGACCTCTTCGTATAAGGTTTTGTCTCGGTCTTTGGTTATACAGAGAAAGTTGGCCAACTGAAGTATCATAGTAAATAATGAATTTGTATAATAAATAATGAATCGGCCAACTAAAATGTCATAGCAAAACAATGAATCGTGGAACCCACTAGATTCATGTGTAACAATAGATAGGTCGACTAAAGTTTGGTTACATGTGTAATCAAAACAATGAAACAACGGTGTGACTTGACCGAAAACATAAAGACAACATTGAGCATCCACAACAATGTATAATGGGGGGATAATTCCCCCCATTACACCGCTCCATGACATGGTCTCCCATTAGAGTCGTGTCATGGAGATTACACGCATAATACTGATGATGCGCGTCATGGAAGATGTGTGGGATTCAAATGGCATGACAACACCAGAAAACATCCAAATAGCCAAAATGAGACAGCATAATGGGAGACCGTATCATGGAAATTACACGCACAATACTTGTCGCGCCCCATTTTTCGCGATGGAAAAGAAAAAGAGTTTTATAAAAAGATGTGATTTATTAATAATAAATTAAAAAGGACCTAGAATGGGACTTAAAAGAATGCGACAATTTGGGTCCAAAAATTCAGTCTAAAAGGGCTTTTTAGAAAAAATAGGAGTCGCCACTTGGTATGGTGTTTTGGTGTACCAAGTCACCCAAAAATATTTTTTGACAAAAATAAAATAAATCAAAACCCTTTTTGACAACTCCAGGTCATTGAAAACAAGAGAAAATGGGTTCGGGAGTCACCGTTGAAGAAAGGGAAGGCAAAGGTTCAATTGACTCAAACCTAAGGCACCCTTTCAACCTAGTCTAAGCTAGTTGCGAGGTTTAGTCAAAATCTTCCTAATCTAACCCTTAATTTTATCATATTTGGATGTTTCCTACATGAATGCAAATTTAAATTTATAAAATATCGAAGGGTCAAAATATCCATTCAAGGGTTTAATTGAACCAATCGCATTAATTGCGAAGGTCAAAATAAATCCTCGAAGGTGTCACAAGGATGCAAATGATGAAAAAGAAAAGAAAATAAAAGAAAAGAAATTAAATTATATACATATATATAAGTGATCAAAGAAAAAGGGAATGCAACATAAAGGGTACGGGAGGCAAAAAAAATTCGTGACATAATTTTCTTATACATGGATTAATAGGGTATTTAAACTAGAAAGTTATAATCACCCATTTCCCATGTTTGAAAAATAATTATCCTAACATGAACAAGCAAATGAACTAGCTTAAATGAGATGCAATTCTAAATGACATGATTAGCACCTATAGCGGGTAGGGGATAATATAATAGGGAATATCATGCAAATGAGAAAAGATCCTAAAAATAAAAATATACATGAAAATGTAGTGAATAGCACACAAAGATGAATCTAGCGCAAGATAACCTAAAGGGTCTAGCGTTGGACTAGCCCATTTCTAAAAATCCTTACTAGCGTTGGACTAGCAAGTAAGCGGAGGGAGAAACCACAACTAACGTTGGACTAGTGTGGTGACGTCATGCATCAACAATTCATAGTGAAACAAATAAAACATAAATTAAAACAAATAAACACATAAGAGCACGTAACACATAACACGTAAACATAATATCTAGATGCCAAAATCCTAAGAAAAACGGATAAAACACATAACACATAAGCCACATAAACACGCAATTTATCTATTACATCGGGGAGCGCCTAACTACAATCTAGGAGGGAAAAATATAATAAAACAAATTTAATTATCCTATCTATTACATTTTTTTGAGGTATTTAAATGCCTCTTGAATCATTGTAAAAAATTAACTAAAACATATGTAAGAAAACTTGAATGAATATTTAAATCAAATAAATAAAGCATATAAAAATATATAAACACATAGGAACACATAGGAGCACATAAGAGCACGTAATTGACATTGAAATAATAAAATAGGAGTACCTCCCGTTTGAAGTGGTGACTAAGTGGAGTCAAATTATCCTATTTATACTCACAATGAACAAAAGAATCATGGCACCAATTTAATTGAAAAAATAATAATAATAAAAGTACTAAATTCACACTAATATGTCAAACGTAAATAAATTTAAGAATATTTAAAAATTACAAGTTAAACATACTCAAAAGTAACATAATTAGCTATTAAAAAAAAGAAGCAATCATAATAAAGAGAGTCAAAATTCACTAGGGACTGAATTGCAAAAAATTGAAAACTTTTGGGGGACAAAAATTATATTTTCCAAAGTTCAGGGGTCAAAATTAAATGAAAGATAAAATTCAGGGACCAAAATGCAATTAATATAAGGACCTACATGAAAGAAATTTAAAATGTTCTGGGCTGCAGTGAAACTACTCAAAAGATCAGGGGCCAAAGTGAAAAATCGTAATCAGATCTTCTTAAGAAAACAGGCCACTGGGCCATTATTTTATTTCTTTGGGCCGGACACTACCTAAGCCCAACCGAAAGTCCAAACTAAAACAAACAGGCCAGCCCGTCTTTTATCACTCAAACCCGACCAAAAGATATGGGCTCCAGTCTCTTAGCCCAACAGAAACCCAAGAAAAAATAAACCAAAACCCATTTCCAAAACCCAACCAAAACTAACTCTTGGCCCATCAGAAAAATAAACATCAGCCCAATTCCCTTTTTCTTTTCTTTCCTTCTTTTCTTTCTTTTCTTTTCTTTCTTTTCTTTCTTTTCTTTCTCCTTCTCCCCTTCCGTTGCCTCTTTTCTTGTTCGGCAGCTGAAGAAAAACTTCAGCTTGGTGGCCATGGCGGTGCCGCGTGGCGCCGCCGCCCGCCCGACCTCTCCGGTCACCAAAAATCCTCAAAATACACCCCCTCACTCGATTTTTCGCGTAGACTCCATTTTCGGAGTTAGTTTTTACAAAAGACGATCTAAAAGTGGCCAAAATGTCAAAATACAGTCCAGTTTTTATTTTTTAAAACACCCAAATCTTTCACCAAAAATCATAAAAAATATATTACAATACTCCTTATAACCTCTACAATACAACTATGATTTTAACTAACCAGAAAACAATAACAAAAGACTACATTAAGGCAAAACAGTACCTAAAAATCTTTTTGGCATTTTTTCAAACAATTAATATGCATTCACAGACATCATTTCCTTTTCCTTCATCTAGTTCATGCCATTTCCAAATTTTCAGCAATGCAACAACAACAATACAAGGCAGCGAGCAGAAATGAAAGAAAACTAAACAATGAAGCATTGATTTAATGTGCTAGACAAAGACTAAAAAAAATACCTCAATGTAGGTGTGTGTGAGGTTGAGATGGAACCGAGAGGAGTTGGGGAAGATTTTTTTTTGTTCTGTTTGTTTCCTCCGCCCGAGTCCGAGAGAGGGAGAGTGAGGGGTCAGCTGCAAAATTCCGAGAGCTTCCCTTCCTCTTCTCTCGTGCGTTTTTTTCTGCCTCTGCCAAGTGAGCCCAGAGGGATTGGAGTGCTTTTTTTCTTTTTGTGGCTTGTCTTTTTGGTCTCCTGAAACTAGAGAGAGCCGAGGGATGTATTTTTTGGGGGAAGCAAGAGTGGAGAATTTTTTCTTTGTGGCCTCCCTGATTTTCCAGAGAGAGCCGAGTGAAGAAAATGGGTCGCCAAATTAGCTTTTTGTGCGTGTTTTCTCCTCTGCAAATGTTGAGTGTTGGCAGAGCCAAAAACTCATGGCCAAGAAGGAGTCAAATGGGTTTGGTTTCCTTCAAAATGATGGCTTCTGCGGATGAAAAGAAAGGTCCCTGGCAATTGAGTGTGGAATGGGTTAATAGTTGTTTTGGTAGAGAAAATGATTATGATGATTTTTTTTATTTTCTTTTTTGTTGTTTGTTTTTTTTTTGTTTGTTTTTCTCTTTCTTTTTTTTTTTTTTTTTTTTTTTAAAAGCAAACCTGCAAAAATGAGAAAAATGCACATTAAAATGCTAGAAAATAAATAATTCATTAAATAGAAAAATCTTGAGAAAATATTAAAAATTGACAAAAATTTGGTGTCTACAGCTTGCCCCTCTTTGTCTAGAGTTTCAAAGAAACTCAAGACAAAGACGTAGACACCAAATTGCTTACCTGTCTCTTCTAGCTGTACCTGAGCTAAAATAGACAAGCTAACACTTGGCTGAAATTATTGGACAAAATGATGCAATAACATTGCAGAAAATGTGACCGAACCCATGTAGAATTGCCTACGTATCCCACCATGGGAATCAGGTCAAACGTAGTTCGAATGCAAGTGAACCACAATGAAACAAGTGTATTGACAAACTGCGGTCTTTGCAAAGTCGAAAAAGTTTGAGCTCTCAGAACTTCTAAACAGGAAATACAAAATGAATGAGATAGCACAATTATTAATCAAAACAGTCAAGAAAAGTAACTTGTCATAATTAGAAAAAGATGCGCGGAGGGACGCGGTTACGCTCCAACAGAAAATTAAATTTGTCTTTTAGAAAAAGATGCGCGGAGGGACGCGATTACGCTCCAACAGAAAATTTAAATTGATTCTTCTGATCTGTCAAGAAGGGGAGATAGAAGGGTGCGCGGTGGACGCTGAGACTCACCAACAGGAATTTAAATTGATGCGCGGAGGGACGCGATTACGCTCCAACAGGAAATTAAATTGTCAAGAAGGGGAGATAGAAGGGTGCGCGGTGGACGCTGAGACTCACCAACAGGAATTTAAATTGATTCTTCTGATCTGTCAAGAAGGGGAGATAGAAGGGTGCGCGGTGGACGCTGAGACTCACCAACAGGAATTTAAATTGATGCGCGGAGGGACGCGATTACGCTCCAACAGGAAATTAAATTGTCAAGAAGGGGAGATAGAAGGGTGCGCGGTGGACGCTGAGACTCACCAACAGGAATTTAAATTGATGCGCGGAGGGACGCGATTACGCTCCAACAGGAATTTAAATTTGTCAAGAAGGGGAGATAGAAGGGTACGCGGTGGACGCTGAGACTCACCAACAGGAATTTAAATTGATTCTTCTGATCTGTCAAGAAGGGGAGATAGAAGGGTGCGCGGTGGACGCTGAGACTCACCAACAGGAATTTAAATTGATTCTTCTGATCTGTCAAGAAGGGGAGATAGAAGGGTGTGCGGTGGACGCTGAGACTCACCAACAGGAAATTAAATTGTCAAGAAATAACAGATTGGTGGGATAAAACCCGAATCCAATAAAATAAAACGGTCAGTGGGATAACACCCAAACCTGCCGAATCCCAACATGATATACAAAAGACACGTTAGTGGGTTGAACCCGATGCTAACGGATGTGAAAAAAAATATAACACACGTTAGTGAGTCAATACTCGATGCTAACGGTGATAAAAGACACGTTAGTGGGTTGGACCCGATGCTAACGGATATAAAAAAATAAAACACACGCTAGTGAGTCAATACTCGATGCTAACGGTGATAAAAGACACGTTAGTGGGTTGGACCCGATGCTAACGGATATAAAAAAAACAAAACACACGCTAGTGAGTCAATACTCGATGCTAACGGTGGGTAGTAAGAAACGAAAGCACACACGTGTGTTAGTGAGCATAACTCGATGCTAACGGTTGATAAAAGGACACGTTAGTGGTTGGACCCGATGCTAACTGGATATGAAAAAGGTAAAAACAAACGGCTAGTGAGTCAATAACTCTCGATGCTAAACTGTGAATTTAAAAAGGACACGTTTTAGTGGTTGGACCCGATGCTACGGATATAAAAAAAAGTAAAAACACACGCCTAGTGAGTCAAATACTCGATACTAACGGTAGATAGATATTGAAAAAGAAAACACACACAGTTTAGTGAGATAAGAACTCGAGTAGCCTAACGGTGAATAACAGACACGTTAGTGGGTTGCGACCACGATGCTAACGAAATATGGATAAAAGTAAAACCACACGCTGTAGTGAGTCAAATACCGATGCTCAACGGTGGTAAAAAGGACACGTTAGTGGTTGGACCCGATGCTAACGGATATAAAAAAAGTAAAACACACGCTAGTGAGTCAATACTCGATGCTAACGGTGATAAAAGACACGTTAGTGGGTTGGACCCGATGCTAACGGATATGAAAAAGTAAAACACACGCTAGTGAGTCAATACTCGATGCTAACAGCTGCATAAAAGACACGTTAGTGCGTGTTGGACCCAGATGCTAACGGATATGAAAAAGTAAAACACACGCTAGTGAGTCAATACTCGATGCTAACGGTGATAAAAGACACGTTAGTGGGTTGGACCCGATGCTAACGGATATGAAAAAGTAAAACACACGCTAGTGAGTCAATACTCGATGCTAACGGTGGTAGAAGAAAAGAAACACACACGTTAGTGAGATAAACTCGATGCTAACGGTGATAAAAGACACGTTAGTGGGTTGGACCCGATGCTAACGGATATGAAAAAGTAAAACACACGCTAGTGAGTCAATACTCGATGCTAACGGTGGTAGAAGAAAAGAAACACACACGTTAGTGAGATAAACTCGATGCTAACGGTGGTAGAAATGAAACACACACGTTAGTGAGATAGACTCGATGCTAACGGTGATAAAAGACATGACACACGTTATTGCATGAAAAAGTTCTTGAATAATTACCTGAAAAATCATTTCAGAAATTGACTCGATTTGAATCAATTTTGTTCAACCAATCATCTGCTTTGCATTTTGACATTGTGGCTCAAGTTGGTGGATTTGTAATCTTTTTTTTTTTTTTTTGAAAAAACAAAGGTGACAAATTCTAAAACTTGAAGAATACCAATGACAACTCTCCTTTCAAGAGATTTGAGAGGTACATACATATGTCACTGTCCTCTCGATTTTAAAAGACTTTTTTTTTTCCACAAAGCCGATTTAAAATGCATTACCAAAATTGGAGCTCATTCCTCTTGATATTTGCCCCAGTGTAAATCATGTTTAACGAAGGCCACATTTTTCATGCTTTCGAAAAAACAAAAAGAATGATCATATGATACGAATACCATGTGATTCCTTGTGCTCCTTTTGGCCCTGAGAACTATGCAAGCATGATCCTTCGATGTCAAAACTGCTCCTCAAGAGTTGTGCTGCAACTTATTTTGAATCTTCTCAATTTTCTAGCATCAGTCAGCCATACCTCACTTTGTACCACAAATCAACTTTTCTAATGACCAGATTTGAATGAATGGCAACTATCTCAAGTGTCAGCAACCCGCTTTTCGTTCATGATTCTCTTGTGCTCCAAAATCTCACCTTGATGACCTCAACCTTTCGGATTTTCACAAAGGTCACACCTTTTTATTTTATTTTGTTTTCATTTTCTATTTTTTCTTTTCGTCCTTCTCTTTTTTCTTTCATTTTTTTTTTGAGAAGACATTCTTTCAGATTTTCACCTAATGAACAAATCTTGTCAACGACCTTTATCAATTCAGAAATGTATTTAAAGAAAGGATGGCATTAGCGCGACAACCCTTCCCATGTAAAAATGGTGAAGGTGTATTGACATCAATTGCCATTTGATTAAGTGATTTTTATTAAAAATATCACTAAAGCGGAGGTCGAGACTTTATGATTTTTATGATGGGGTCATGTGGGGTGTGGAAAAAGTGTTAAGGCTTCAAAGCAAAATCTTCAAAGAGGTTTCAAAAACCCTAAAACCGCATTCTATCAATATTTGCCCCAGTATGAGGATATTAAAACCGAAAAAATTGCCCCAGTTTGGCTTTTGACTTCTTTTTTTCTCTTTTTTTTCTTTTTTTTTTATGACAAATAGGAGATAAAAATTTACCCCAGTATGGGGTTTGCAATCTTTAGGAGGGCTATCAAATGAAAGGTTAAATTATTCTGGAGGTTCAATGGGGAAAACTAGGGATAAGATGTTTAAAGAGAAAAGAAAAAGGCTCGCCTTTGATCCGCCATAGATGGTATTTCAAAACGAAAAATCACATAATCAGATAAAAAAAATTTATTACACATGTCTGAATTGATTGGCAAAGGAAAGACCTGTCCATCAAGTTCTGTACGAATGGACGTTCTTCCGGATAGCACTCTTTGAACAATAAATGACTCTTGCCAAGTTGGAACAAACTTTTCTTTAACCTCCTCTTGAATCGGAAGAATTTACTTCAAAACCTTATCCCTCACTTCAAATAAGCGAGATTTGTCTTTCTTGTCATAACTAACGAACCATCCTTTGATGATAGCATTGTCCATGACAAACATTCAACTTCTTTTTCATCAATTAGAGACAGCAACTCATTGTGCTCCTTAATCCATTCGATTTCTTCTGCCTGAGCCTTTGTCAAAATGTGCAAGGACGGAATCTCGGTTTTGGCATGTATTACCACTTCCATTACAGTATAAGAGGGCAAGGTGTTACCCCAACTTAGAAATGTAATCTCCAATGAAATGCTCCCAGAATTCAATTGCAAAATTTGCAAAATCGAAGGGAAAACTCTCTTTTTCTTTTTCTTTTTTTTTCAATCCCCTTTTTTTTCTCTTTTTTTTCGTTTTTTTTCTTTTTTTTCATTTTTTTCCTCCTTTTTTTTTTACTATTCTCTCTTTTTTTTTTCTCTCATTCCCCCTTTCTTTTATTTTCTCTTTCTTTTCTCTTTTTTTCTTTCTTTATCCCTCTTTTTCTTTTCTTTTCTCTTTTTTTTTTTCAAGTTGGCTGCTAAAGTATGTACTCCTTTTGAGCAAATAGCCGATCCTCTACTTTGCAATGTAGCATTATTGCTCCATTTTTATTCGTGACTAATCTCCAAATTTGCAAGTTGAATTGCACTTTTTCCTCGATCTCAACCATAAACACCTGCATAAGGAGAATTTTTCAAAGCACTTGAATTTTTCAATTTTCAAAATTTTTTTTTTTGTTTTTTTTTGAGTAATGATATAACAATTAACATTCATGCAAAGTGTTGACTTATCAAGATTTGAGAAATATACTTGACCTTGGACATACCCTACAAATGTATTAAAAATTTTACCTCAATTTGAACCTATTTGACAAAATCTCACAGATATATTACAAAAAATTTTGCCCCAATTTGGGTCTATTCTAAAATTTTATTCGAGTGATTCTCCATTTATTCGGACAAAACAAGAAAACTGTGTCTTCCAAAATTTAAAAAACTAACATGCAATGTGAGTTGATGTATAATAGAAAAAATGCATTTTTCCACAAAAAACTTTAAATGCCATGTAGAAAGCTCCATGATAAATCTCTCAAAACAAAACCAAATTACAAAAGATCTCTTCCTCTTTTTGGGATCGATATCGAGGGAAAAGGGTCCTCTTCTCGTTGGCTCATCTTTTAGGACCAATCAAATGGGTATTACTCATGATTTTGAGGTGACTCAGGGAGATGGTATGTCAGGATCTGTCTTTTTTTTTTTTTGTGCCCAAATTGTATCCAACACATTCAGTATCACATCTTGGTGAAAGCAAATAGCTTATCACCCTTATTTCTTAAGAAAATTCAGTTAACATATAAGCTCTATGGGCTTGTAATGTATGGGTAGAAACGATAGTTAAACATATGGAAACAAGTTATGGCCTAATGATCATGAGTAATTGGTAAATTCCTTAAAGGCGAAATCTTCACTTCAAATTGTCATGAAAGATAAGTCAGCAATGGACTTTATGAGCTTGTAATGTGGCTTAACAATGATAGCTAAAAAAAATAGAATTTTCAAGGACAACGCACTTAAGATCGCCTTCTTTCACAAAAATTGCCCCAGTTTTGGATTTAAAATCCGGGACCCCCTTTTGACTCCCTTTTTCTTATCAATCCTCTTTTTTCTTCAACAATCACTAAGGGGAATGCAGCACAATTGGAGAGTTGTAATTCGTATAATGTCTATATCTATTCTTCTCCATTTTTTTTTTTGCGTTCATCATTTTTTTCAATTTTTTTCATTTTTTCACATTTTTCTTTTCTCTCTTTTTCTTTTCTTTTTTAATTATTTTTTTTTTACCAATACTGATATCCCAATGACAATGATAAAATTGAAAACTCCCTAATTTGGAGTGTAGATGGCCCCTCTTTCTTTTTGATATTGAAAACCAAATATCAATGTTAGAGTCAAATTCCCCCAACTTGTAATATTTTCTCCCTTCTTCTTCTTTTTTTTCTTTTTGAAATCTCCTTCCCCAGTGTGGGGGTGCAATCATAAGTGCTTTTGAAACGAACCACCAATTTAGGCTCAAATGAGGATGCAAAGGATAAGAGTGTTTAGATGGTAGAAACGATGGCCAAAGCATCATTATTATTTCTCATGACAACCAAAGTAAAGAATAACCCGTTGGAAAAACCCATTTCCATTTGACATTCGAAAATTTTTCCGTGGAGGGTCATGATCATTGAGCCTTTTATTTGAAACGAAACTCTATTTTTTGAAATCTCAAATGGGAAAATAAATGATAGAATCTGTATAGATAGAGAGACGAAAACTTAAAGTATCATTCCAAATTTTCAAAACAAAATAAGAAGTAATGTGCATTTTTGTTTTCACTTAGATGTGGATTGAATCTGGTTAGACACACCGGACGTTTTCACGAAAAAAATTATCTCACTTTGAAACTAGTCAGCCAATGCGACTAATCTTGGAGGTTCAATAAAAGTGGACAAAAAATGAAAATGAAAAGTGTTGGGGTTGATCTTTTATGACAAGCTATCAAATTTGAATGACCCCTTTTATTTCCGACTATCCTCATTGAATAGTTTAGACCACAAATCTAGTGTATGTAAAGAATTTTGGGAATTTGACATGCACTCATGAATTTCGAACAAGAGGTCGAAAAATTTCTATTTAGCCTTATTCCTTAAAATCTATCATGAAATCTCTCAATGAGCAAATAAAGAATGAATATATACAAAACAATAATTGTCTAAATAAAAACTTTATTATTCAAATGTTTGAATTTTTTTTTGGGTCAAATATAATACATGTGAGTAAATAAAAATCTCTAAAGAATACATTTTCAAATATATACACACTTTCTCTTTCTATCTTTTGAGACAAAATATATTAGAAACAATGAATCAAAAGATTTTTGAAATACTTTACACTAGCGTTTTCAAATGGATTTTTCATTCATTTTTTTCATCATCATTCATTTTTTTTTTTACATTGTAGGATCTGCCCAAGAATCAAGTAACACTTGTAATTTTCAAAATTTATCAGATCAAAAATATTATCAGATATAGGAAAAATATTTTTACCTTATTGAAACAACTTTTATAAATGCAGGGGAGGGGGAAAAAATAAAAGCAAAATACCCAGAGTTAGTAAGCAAAACTGCAAAATCGGTATGCATGTTCTATGGGGGAACTCTTTTATGCCAAGGGTTGGCCTAGTATGAAAAATGCAATCCTCTGGGGTAGGCACCATACAATACCTGATGGATCCGATCGACTTATTGAGATTCAATGAAAAGACAATTTTGAAAAAACTGGATAATTGAAGTGACAAGAGACAATTTGTCCTAATAAAATGAGGACAAAGTCCGAATGGATTGATTGCTTTGATTGACACATAAAATGATATCAAAATCAATTTAGTGTGTAAACTTACTTTTGAAAGGATTGAAATGTCTCGACTAGTTTCTTCGGTGAACCATAGATCGAAACTCTAAAAGAGAATAAATAGGTTAAATGAATCGAATGAAATTGATGGTTAGTTCAAAAATTGACTGGATTATCCTGAAAGTGAATAAAACTGATCCAATGGATTGGATGAAATTGAAAATTTATTCAAAAAAAATAAAATTGACTAAATGAATAATGAATTGGATGGAA
>NW_020863394.1:0-24780 GCF_003713205.1 Coffea eugenioides | reverse complement strand
GTGTATCTAAAGTTTATGCCTTGGGTTTGGTTGAATTTTCTATGATTGTTAGTGCTTATTATTTTGCTATTTGACTGCTATGATTTGAGCAAGTTATTTAGCACTTTAGCTCTTTAAATCATGATTAATCTGGTACCATTAATTGTGATTATCTAAGGTGTTATTCCTACAATGAAAATTGAGATTTAACATTAGTTCAAGAAGTGCTAAACATAAGGAGTACACTCACGAAAGTAGAGGTGCACCTATGTGGTTTTTAGTGATTCATTTCATGTAATTTTATTGAAGAAATGAACTTGTAACTAATTTCATAACCATGAAAATAGGTATGGATTAGTTATGAGTATAATTGATTCACTATGAAAGTAGGTTTCACATGTTTAAGGAAATTACTCCATAACTAGCCTAGATGTAGTACTCAATAATCCAAATATAGCACTTGCATGAGTAGTTAGGGATACCACAACCTAAGGAGCTTTTATTTGTTATTTTGTATAATTTCAGTAGGTTAAATTTGTTTACTTTATACTAAGCTAAACTAACACTAGGAAGATGAAAAGAGCTACATTTCTGCAACTTCAAGCTTCTCCCGTATGATAATTGCTTCTCTCCAAATGTCTCTGCATATAAACTACTCCAAAGCTCCATTTTTCCAAGTCAAATTCCACCTTTTGATTCCCCAATCTAAACTTTGTTAGGATAGTCAATAACAAAGGTTTTTGACTTGAAAATAAGCCACCTTTCTTGCCCTTTTGTCTTCTGAAGCATGTGCATCGAATTCCCTTGCATCTTATAGCTGGAAAGTGGTATGAACACGAGAAATGGCTGAGTCAAATTGCAGAATTTCGGCTATAAAACGCGCCTACAGAAAACGCGTCATAAACTCGCGTGTTTATTCTGGCCTTATTTCAACTGCGATTTTCTCCATGATAAAGGCCGAACTAGCTTTTGTGAAAAACACAAAAGTTGTAGCTCTTTGCGTTAGCTTTCCAATGCTTCAAGAATCATCCAAATCGGAGCTTTTTAGCCTGATATATGATCGAAATACTATCACCTAGTCAAACCTCTGTTTTAACTTCCGACCACAGAATGCAGCTTCTGTATTCCGACTTTTTTTCCATGGAAATGGCAGAATTGGATTTTGATGTCTTCATACGAATTGTATATCTCTTTCTTAGCTTTAAAATGGTATAACGATCACCTCAATCCGATAAGTGTAGCTCCAGATATGGTCGAAATACCGAAGAGTGTCAAAACTGACTTGTATTGCATTTCCTCACTTGAACGTTTTTCACTTCATTCTTCTTGTTACCACTTGAATTCATCACCAATTATCTACTTTTCACCTCATTTGACATCCATTGGTGATTGAATCATCATTCCTGCATAAAAATGAAGTTTTTACCATTAAAATCACTAAAAATACAATATTATCCACTTTTACCAAAAATATATAATTTTACCAAAAACCTCTTTATTTTAATTATAAAACTAAATAATCAACTCAAAATTAACTAATAAAATGCACTTAAAAATACGTAAAATATACTCTTATCAGATACTTCAGTTAATGGCTAGGATTTTTTAATCTTTTTGTCTTTGGAGTTGTAAGAAGTGTGTATTGTTTTGCCTTTATCCCCAAATATTCATGTTTGAGAATTGAGATGCTCTCATGTGATCACTGCTACTTATATCTTATTATTTTATACAACCTCTCTATCCTTCTAGATTAAAGATGCAATCGAGTCAAATCTAATTCGAATTTCACTACACTTGAGTTCAAATTCGATTCTAATAAGTATATTTGAACTTGAGTTCGAGCTGGCTGAGTCTTCAATTTTGCAACTCAAATTCGACTTGAGATATACTTGAACTTGAACTCGAGTAATTCTAAACTAGAAAAACAATTCAATAGAACATGAAATATTTTCTAATCAATTCCCTAAACAATATATTAAAAACTTTTGATTTTGACATAGACGGAAACCCGAAAGTTCCTGTTCCAAAAGTTCTAAATCACTGTAAATAATTGACTTTAGATTTTGATTTTGAACTAATAACATAAAATAGTAATGACCATAGAATTGGAAAAATAAATTAAAGAAGTGGGAATTAAGAGAGAGATAGGAGTAACAGAGTGAAGATATAGAGAGAATTTTTGTTAGGGAAAAAATAGTGATAGCTAGAGAAAAATGAAGCGTAGTAAAAGAGAAAGCAAAGCTAAATATGTATTATGGTATTTTGAAAATTATCTATAAATAATTTCACAATTATAAAAAGTTAAAATTATGTATACAAAAGTTCAATAAGGTTTGCTAGTATTTGAGTTTATATTTTGGAGCTCGAGTCTAACTCGATTTCTCACTTAAGTTACTCAAACTCAGGGTTGAACTCCATTTTTATCCTTAAGCGAAGCATTTTTAGAGTGAAGTACTGAATTATTCACGAGTAGCTCAGTTCATTATACAAGAATGTCCTTTAAAAAATACATATTAAGTCGAATAATATAGTTATGAAAATTAAATGATGTTAAGTTAGTTCTTTTATGTCTAAAGATAACACAATTGTTTAAATTGGCATTTAAAGACTGTGTATATATAAGATAAGAATGCAGTATGCAAACAAACAAAGGCACAACAATTGTTCTCTTTATTTGTTGGATAATTTTGTAAAGATTAAATGTTATATATACTGATAGTATATACAATATCATGATTGGATATATGACACAGATGCAAAATTTGAATTTTAAATTCAAATTATGTATCATATATCTAATGATGAAAGTGCATACACTATCAGTGTATATAGAAGATTAATCCTTTAGTAAACACAAGAGGTTAATAGGAAAATAACAAAAAGATAAAGACAAGTGCACGACCCATCTTTTTTTTTTTTCCCATTTTATAATGTACCTGCAATCATAACGGTTTAGGATAAGTGCATCTACGTTATATAACACATGGAATATCTTTAGGATAGCGTTTGTTAAAGTTAGTTATTTTTTTTCCTTTTATATGAGTTTTTTGCCATGAAATTTCAAAATTTTTCTCACTTTTCTGCATTTTGTGTCCTATAAAATTTGTAGAATTTTGGAGAAAAATTGTTGATTACTCACAATATTTCCAATAACTGCCATTCACCATACATTTGCTTTCAAAAATTTGGGCCAGGGCAAAAGGAAAATCAAAACCTTATCAGGAGAAGCTTATTAGTATTAAGCAGCAGCTTTCCCTGGATTATCAATTCTTGGTTTTGTTTATTAGTTATTTATTTATTCATTTTTATTGTTAACGGATGGTGGAAGAATTGAGAAGAGAAAAAGAGGAGGGGGCTGATGATGGATAGATCATCATATAGATAGATGGATAGATTGAATGGGTTAAAAAAAAAAGAAAATAAAAGAAAAAGAAATGAAAGAATGAAGGGAAGGAAATATGAGGGGGACGTGTGCGGTGGGTTTCTGACGATAATTGAAAAAACCAAATTCTTTTTTCAGTACTTTCTTCATCTTCAAAATCCTCTTGTAAATATTTATGATTTATCTTATATGGTTTATTTATAACATTTATTTCTCCTTTCATTTGTGAATGGGTTGGAGAGTATTCTGATTGATTTTGATTTATAACTTCTGGAATAGGAGTTTTATATTTAAAATTTGAAGTGCTTTCTAAAGGAAAATTTACTTCAGTTGATTCATAATTAGAATGTCTTGCTGGTAATCACGAATAATTGATAGTCCTAGTTTTTTTTTCACACAGTTTAAGAAAAATTAGTTAATTTTGTTGGAAAAACAAATTTAGATTGCTATTTTCCTAAAATACCCTTACATGAAATAAAGTTGGCTTTTCATATATCAATATGTTTTAGAAAATCTAAATGCATTAAATGAGGTAGGTTATATTCAATACTAACAATCTATGCAGTTTATAGTAATAACAACTTACATTAAATAAAGGTATTTTAGAGAAATTAAAAGACAACTACATTCTTCAATTGAAAAATGGACTATAATTTGGGACAGATGAAAAAGGAAAACAAGACTATTAAAGTGGGATGGAGGGAGTATTAGTTTTTTAAAAAAATTACTTGTGTATTGTGCTTTTTGAACAACTTTGGATCATTTATTGATTTGGGAAGTGAGTGGCTATCCTTAAGTTTCACACGGAGAAAAATGTGACCACTAGTTGAACTAACTCATTAATTAACTCATTATTCAACTTAACATGGATTTTCGTACATGATTATATTATCTAACCAAATAAATTTGCAATTTAACAAAAATAGCATAGCACAAATAAATAAAGCAACATAAAAAACATGAAGGGCATGTTCTCAACTGATCTTTTAAATCTGATTTTAATTTTGGATTTATGAAAACTGATTTTGAAACTTGATTTTAGATATTTTGGGCCCCAAAAGTTAAAAGTATGTCTTAATTCTTAATTGCTTTAAGATTCAGATTATGGCCTAATTTATTTTATATGCAAAAAAAAAATCCTTTAAACTTTAACATAATTACTAAACTACATAAAGATTAAGTAAATATTTTTGCCACACATCTCTCTCCATTTCTTCTTACTCGTTATTCCACTTCTTGATTCATCCGTTTTTCCCTTCTTCTTTTTCTTATTCAACATTTAATCTTCATAAGAAAAATAATTAATTACGTTAACACACCATGTCAGTTGTACAAAAGTTATTTATGTCTCACATAATGGCAATTTGGTTATCTTTTTGTTGAGATTAGCTTTTCAACATTTTGAAGAACACTTAAGTATTACCAAAGGAGCTTTATTAACTATAAACTAGAACACAAGAGTTACTCTACAAAATCTTTTAAAAATCAATTTCACAAAATCAGCTTTCACAAAATTAGAATCACTAGAAAACAATCCTGCAAGTCCTAAGCTACGTTTTAGATCAATTAAACCAAATTTGCATAGAATTATTTCATTTTGACATCTAAAAATTGATTATGCTAAACAATAAAAATGGAAACATTTTATTCTTACATGCATGCCACAAAGTGGAACGATTAAAAATTTTTTGACATCATTCTTTGGGTAATAAGACATTTCATTGTGGCCATTCAATACAAAACATACTAGTTTTCCTTTGGGCGCTACTTAACCAATTTTTCCCATAAAGAGCTGGTACAAAACATACTACAAAGCCTGCCAGTTTCCCATAAAGAGCTGGTATGGTATGGGTAATTTATTGTTTTTTTAACTTTCACATATTTAATTTATGTTAAATACAAAACATACTAGTTTTCCTTTGGGCGCTATTTAACCAATTTTTCCTATAAAGAGCTGGTATGTTTCCCATAAAGAGTTGGTACAAAACATACTACAAAACCTGCCAGTTTTCCATAAAGAGCTGGTATCTTATGGGTAATGTATTATTTTTTTTAACTTTCATATATTTAATTTATGTTAAATACAAAACATACTAGTTTTCTTGGGTGCCTATTTAACAATTTTCCTATAAGAGCTGGTATGTTTCCCAAAAGAGGTTGGTAGCAAAACATACTACCCAAAAGCCTGGCCACGTTTCCATAAAGAGCGTGGTATCTTGAGTGTTAATTTATATTTTTTTTTTTAACTTTCGATTATATAATTATGTTAATACAAAAACATACTAGTTGTCCTTGGCGCTATTTAACCAATGATTCTATAAAGAGCTGGCATGTTTCCCATAAAGAGCTGATACAAAAACAGTACTTACAAAAACTGCCAGTTTTCTATAAAGAGCTGGTATGTTCGTAGGTAATTTATTATTTTTTATACTTTCACATATTTAATTTATGTTAAAAAATTAGCAAAAACATACTAGTTGTCCTTTGGGGCGCTATTTAACCAATTTTTCCTAGTAAAGACACTGGTATGTTTCTCATAAGAGCTGGCAGCAAAAAACATACTACAAACTTGCCAGTTCCATAAAGGAGCTGGTATGCGCTATAGGTATTTATTATTTTTTTACTTTCACATATTTAATTTATGTTAAATACAAGATCATACTATTTTCCTTGTGGGCGCTATTTAACAAATTTTTTCTATAAAGGAGCTGGCGCTACAAAAAACATACTACAAGAACCTGCCAGTTTCCATTAAAGAGCTGGTATGTATGGCGTAATTTATTATTTTTTTTAACTTTCATATATTAATTTATGGTTAAATACAAAACATACTAGTTTTCCTTTGGCCCTATTTAACCAAATATTTCTATAAAGAGCCTGGCCATGTTTCCCATAAAGAGCTGTACAAAACAATTAGAAACTGCCAGTTTTCCAAAAGAGCTGGTATGTTCTAGGCGAAGTTATGTATTATTTTTTTACTTTACATAATTTTTTTAATTTTTTTTGTTTTTTTTTAAAAAAATGGGAAACATACTAGTTGTCCCTTTGGGGCGCTATGTTAACCAATTTCTCCTATTAAAGAACTGGGTATGTTCCCATAAAGAGTTGGCACCAAACATCTTTACAAAGCCTGCCAGTTTCCCATAAGAGCTGGTATCGCTATACCGTAATTTATTGTTTAACATTCACATATTTAATTTATTGTTAAATACAAAACATACTAGTTTTCCTTGGGCGCTATTTAACCTAATTTTTCCTATAAAGAGGTGTATGTTGTCCCATAAAGAGTTGGTAGAAAACATACTACAAAACCTGCAGTTTCCCATAAAGAACTGGTATCTTATGGGTAATTTATTAATTTTTTTTAACTTTCATATATTTAATTTATGTTAAATACAAAACATACTAGTTTTCCTTTGGGCGCTATTTAACCAATTTTTCCTATAAATAGCAGGTACAAAACATACTACAAAACATGCCAGTTTCCCATAAAGAGCTGGTATGTTATGGGCAATGTATTATTATTTTTTAACTTTCGCATATTTAATTTATGTTAAATACAAAACATACTAGTTTTCATTTGGGCGCTATTTAACCAATTTTTCCTATAAATAGCTGGTACAAAACATACTGTTATGGGCAATTTATTTTTTTAAAATTTCACATATTTAATTTATGTTAAATAGCGCAACTAGTATGTTTTGTATTTAACATAAATTAAATATATGAAAGTAAAAAAATAATAATAAATTGCCTAGAACATACCAGCTCATTATGGAAAACTGGCAGGTTTTGTAGTATGTTTTGTACCAGCTATTTATAGGAAAAATTGGTTAAATAGCGCCCAAAGGAAAACTAGCATGTTTTGTATTTAACATAAATTAAATATGCGAAATTTAAAAAATAATAATACATTGCCCATAACATACCAGCTCTTTATGGGAAACTGGCAGGTTTTGTAGTATGTTTTGTACCTGCTATTTATAGGAAAAATTGGTTAAATAGCGCCCAAAGGAAAACTAGTATGTTTTGTATTTAACATAAATTAAATATATGAAAGTTAAAAAAAAAATAATAAATTACCCATAAGATACCAGCTCTTTATGGGAAACTGGCAGGTTTTGTAGTATGTTTTCTACCAACTCTTTATGGGAAACATACCAGCTCTTTATAGGAAAAATTGGTTAAATAGCACCCAAAGGAAAACTAGTATGTTTTGTATTTAACATAAATTAAATATATGAAAGTTAAAAAAAATAATACATTACCCATAAGATACCAGCTCTTTATGGAAAACTGGCAGGTTTTGTAGTATGTTTTGTACCAACTCTTTATGGGAAACATACCAGCTCTTTATAGGAAAAATTGGTTAAATGGCGCCCAAAGGAAAACTAGTATGTTTTGTATTTAACATAAATTAAATATATGAAAGTTAAAAAAAAATAATGCATTACCCATAAGAAACCAGCTCTTTATGGGAAATGGGCAGGTTTTGTAGTATGTTTTGTACCAACTCTTTATGGGAAACATACCAGCTCTTTATAGGAAAAATTGGTTAAATAGCGCCCAAAGGGAAACTAGTATGTTTTGTATTTAACATAAATTAAATATGTGCAAGTTAAAAAAACAATAAATTACCCATACCATACCAGCTCTTTATGGGAAACTGGCAGGCTTTGTACTATGTTTTGTGCCAGTTCTTTATGGGAAAAATTGGTTAAATAGCGCCCAAAGGAAAACTAGTATGTTTTGTATTTAACATAAATTAAATTTGTGAAAGTAAAAAAATAAAAAATTGCCCATAACATACCAGCTCTCTATGGGAAACTGGTAGGTTTTGTAATATGTTTTGTACCAGGCTCTTTATGGGAAACATGCGAGCTCTTTATAGGAAAAATTGGTTAAATAGCGCCCAAAGGAAAACTAGTATGTTTTGTATTTAACATAAATTAAATATGTGAAATTTTAAAAAAATAAATTGCCCATAACAGTATGTTTTGTACCAGCTATTTATAGGAAAAATTGGTTAAATAGCGCCCAAAGGAAAACTAGTATGTTTTGTATGTAACATAAATTAAATATGTGAAAGTTAAAAAATAATAATAAATTGCCCATAACATACCAGCTCTCTATGGGAAACTGGCAGGTTTTGTTAAAAATGTGATTTAAGTTTACTTAACGGTCATCTGATTTTCACGTGACCAATTCCGTTAAAAATTGGCTAAATTGTTGTTTTGAGGATAACATTGGTCAAAAATTATTAATTCAGACATCAAATGTGTCGTGCCCAAAAGTTGAGGGACGAAATGTGTCCTTACCCCAAAGTTTGGGGATGAAAACCGTCATTTTCCCGGTTGGGGTCAGAATGGTTGACTGGCCCACTCTTTTACTTGGATTTTAAGATTGGGCTTTGATTAATTTTGGTTGGTTTTAATTGATCAAAAAAGGTGGGCTGACCCGCTTCATTTTTCTTGGACTTCCTATCGGGCAAAGTAGTCTTGGCCCGAGGAGAAGTCAGTCAATGGCCCAATGGCCTATTACCCAAGAATATCTGGTAACGTCTTTGCACATTAGTAACAACATCTGCATTCAGGTTTGTGCAAAAACCTCACAGCTAAGAGATGCTTTAACTAGACATATAATTTACAGAGCTACCTGTATTTTACCATTTAAATCGCAGAACCATGGAGCCAATCCTTATGCCTGGAGGCTACTGGCATCAGAAATTCAATTGCATATCAAGCCATGATGTGTCAAATCTAGCCGTGCCACTAGACTTAAAAGCTTGTCAGATGTACAACTACCATACCTCTAGCACTATTGCACTTGGAGATGATAATGCAATGAATTCATCAGTGAAGCTCATTAGATGAATAATGCAACACTTTGTCAGTCTGATAAGATGAATAGCTGCGTAATCTAAGCAAATGTGTTTGCAGCAAATATGGGCAAGTGCTATCATAAATCTTGAGTTTAGCTATTTGTTTGCCTTTGTCAGCTGAATCATTCTTCCACCAATGATCGACTTTTACTCCAGCAATAAAAAATTTAGTTGTATCATCATCTGGTACATAATTTATGACAGGCGATAGGCTTATGATCCTGAACTCTAGAACAATTATATGCGTGCAAATTACCACAATAGCCTTTCACTAGGCTCAATGTCATTCACACACAAGACAATTTTAGCATGTAAGCTTCACTTGGAAATCAGAAATGGAAGAATAAAAAAAGAAAGCAAGTTACTATTGATCTGTAAAATCTGCAGCTGAAGGCGCGAGAGAGAGAGAGAGAGACAGAGTATGTTAGGCCTTAGTAACCACAATTCATGGACCTTCAAGTACATTTCGGCCAAACCACTTAAACAATTCCACCAAGGATTTAACTCTTGCAAAAATTACTCAAATGGCCAAGAGCTTCATCAATCATTAGCTCTTGATGACAAACAATCATTCCTTACAACAATCAACCAGAAATTTAACTCAAAAACATAAAAGGAAGTCACGGCTAGCTTACTCATGAATAACTCTAGGAAATTCAGATTTTAGTTAGCTAGATACACATCTAAAACTCAGATTACCACAATAGCCTTTCACTAGCTCCAATGTCATTCACACACAAGACAATGTTTAATTTCAAAAACAATATCTGATTCAGGTTTGTGCAAAACCTCACAGCTAAAGAGTATGCTTGTAACTAGACCATATAATTTAGCAGCGCTACCTGTAGTGTTACCAATTTAAATCGCAGAAAACCATGGAGCCAATCCTTATGGCCTGGAGCGGCTACTGGCATCAGGAAATTACAGATTGCATATCAAGCCATAAATGTGTCAAATCAGCCGTGCACTAGACTATAAAAGGCTTGTCAATGTACAAACTTACCATACTCTAGCACGTATTGCCACTTGGAGATGATAAATGCAAGAAGTTCATCAGTGAAGCTCATTTAGATGAAAATATGCAACACTTTGGTCAGTGCTGATAAGATGAATAGCTGCGTAATCGTAAGCAAAATGGTTTGCAGCAAATATGGCAAGTGCCTATCATAAATCTTGAGTTTAGCTATTAATGTTTTGCCTTTGTCAGCTGAATTCATTCTCCACCAATGATCGACTTTTACGTCCAGCCAATAAAAAATTAGTTGTATCATTTCAGTCTGGCGTACATAATTTATGAACAGGCGGATAGGGCTTTATTTGATCCTGAACTCTTAGAACAAGTATGATGGTGTGCAAATTACCACAAAGCCTTTTCACTAAGGCTCAATGTCATTCACACACAAGAACATTTTAGCATGTAAAGCTTCACTTGGAAATTCAGAAATGAAGAATAAAAAGAAAGCAAGTTACCATTGATCTGTAAAATCTGCAGCTGACGGCGAGAGACAGAGAGCGAGAGAGAGTCAGAGTATGTTAGCCCTTAGTAATGTGACAATGGAAGAATTGAGATGAATAGGCGTGGGAAAGGTTTGAACGTGGAAGAGAAATAAATGGGAGGGAAAGGGGGAGAGAGAGAGAGAGAGAGAAACAGAGAATTAATTTCTTGTCCCCAAATCTATTAGTACATTGCCTGGATTTATCAATGGTTAGACAGAATCTTTCCGTGCAGTTAACTACCATTTCAGCAATTCAGTTACAACGAATTTTGGCGCCAGTTTTGGTTGATGAGGCCCCAGTTTTGGTTTCAGGAATACTGGGTGAATACTGCCCCATTAAATTTGGCAGCCGATTTCTGTTGATTGATATTATTAATAAACCAATGATGATGGCTGCAATTTTCCAATAATACATAATAATAATAGTAATGCAAAAATAATCATAATACACTAAATATCTAATCTTTTGCTTCCAATCTCCCACTATTAAAGATTAAGATGACAATTTTATTGGGAAAAATACGCAAATTTAGTTCTCGATGTTTTGTGGGCAAACTAAATTAGTCCACAAAGTTTTGGCCAAGACTGCTGGATATTAAATCAAGACTAAAATTAGTCTTGATGGAGTGTTTTTCAAAACTAATGTTTTCAAATATTTAATAAAAGTTTTTAAGAAATATTCTAAAAGATAATCTAAAAAATTAGTTAAAATTTTAAAATTTAAAAAATATCTCAAAATATATTCTAGAAACTCTTCTACTCTTAAATATCCCAAAATGGTTTTCTGAAAATACCCAAAAATATACTCTAAAAACTCTGCTACAGCAAAATTTTTCAAAAACCCCCCAAAACAACTAATCCAAACGGAGCAAAAAGTTTTAATTGTATTAATTGCCTTAGTAGTATCTAAGTCAATACAAGTTTAGTAGTTATTAGTAATCGATATAGTAGTTTATTATTTAAAATTGGTGTTTATTAGGTAATTTATGCGATTGTCCAAGACTTATTACCAAATAATCGTGTTTGGATTACCAATATTTGCTTGCAGCATAACACATTTTTCAATTTCACTTCTTTATATTCTCATGCTACTTTATCTCACGTAACATCACATCACAAAAGTGCTACAGTAATATTTCAATACATACTCTATCCAACACACTCCTAATTTATAAATAGGGATTTTTGTTATTATTAGCAGTTGAAAAAAATGAGAATTTGGTAGTATTGTTATCATGTGTGATTAATGTAGCACTAATTTATTCCTCTTCTCATGCATATATTCATCATGTGTGTAAATTACCTCCCTATTTATATTTATTTTGTGAAATGTGTGATCTCTTATAGATTTATTGTTAATTTTTAAATGCTTCAAAAATGTAGCCCCCAAAATTTTTAATCTTGGCTAAAATGGGTTATTCATGGTTCAAGGTTAAGTTAATATAGGTCCTTAAGGTATTTTAATTTCTAAATAAATTGCGTTCCCCCATAATATTGCATATGATTTTTAAAAAAATCACTAAACAAATATAAAAGTACATAGAACTCATAGAAGTTATTAAAATCATTACCCATATGGTACCACGTTGTAGGCTTACTATATTAAAGGCATATTAGAAACAACTTCAAAAGGTCCCCAACAAGTAGTAATACCATAATTACCGGTGGATCTAAGTGTCGTAAAATATCGAGGTTCAAGTTTTGAAACAGTGCACTATTCAAGTTTTAGCTTGATTTAAAACACTTGAGCCTGAACTTAATTTAATTTTAACTTACTGGAGCGACGTTTGAGATCCACTTAGTTTTAGTTAATTCAAACTCAATCAAGCTTAAATGGTACAAAATTGTAAATTACTCGAAGTGTTATGCAAATCAAACCAAATAAATGTCGAACTTCTACGATAGATAGAATGGGTGACTAAACTCCTTCCATAGTTTAAAAGTGCAAATGATCCATTGTTCACATATACTTGGCTTAGGCCCTTACTATTTTTTATTGATATAAAAGAAAAAAAATGATATATTAAAAAGTAAATTAAATCTTCTTGAGAGGATGCCTTAATTTATTGAGTGGCTAAAAGCCCCTAATTTACAATAATATGCGATTTCAGAATTTTGACCCAAAATGATAAGAAAAAAAATAGAAATATATCAGCAAGTGTTTCAGGAGAAGATACCTTTGTCATGAAATAAAAAAAAAAAAAAGGAAAAGAAAAGAAGGAACTCATGATTACACATATGGAAACGTATGTGTGTGCACACAATGGTAACAATTGGGGCAGTGGAGGCCACCCATTTACACATTACACATTACACACAAACTGCACCCTTTATTGCTGTCTTTTCTGCGTACAAAAACAAAAAATCAATCAATTTAGCATTTGCATAACGCAACATCTTCTTCTTCCTTTGTTGCTTTAGGTTTCTTTCTTGATTACCACATACCAATTCTTGCTATCATAAAACTTGCGTTGTCATTCTTTAAATTCTTATATATAAACTCATACACTATTTTTTTAAGTGTAACAAGTTGAATAGGTTTTGATCCAACCTTCAAACCTCTATTTTGTAATTAGTAGTACTAAAAATATAACTACAAATTTCAAGTGTGTTTGAGATTTGATGAATAACTGGAATAAAGAATTTAAAATCCCATCCAAATCGGATCTATTATAAATTCCACTAATATTTAAATATATTTTAAAATATCAAAATAATTTTAAAATTTATCAACATTCAAAAATCCTTTCTAAATAATTTAAACCAAACTAAAGGTCAACAGGTATTCAAGAGGGTTTTTAATCTTTTATCAAATCTCTCAATTTAAGTGCCAGAAGTACATTTTCTCTTTCGTTATCATTATATATATAATATATATATATACCTGAAAAAAATAATAAAATATAAATTGAAGAAAATACCAAAGTACAAGAGCAGTTGTTGTAGAACATAATTAGATTGATATATATTACACCTAAAAAAATAATAAATATAAATTGAGAGAATTACCAAAGTACCAGCAGGCAAGGTTGTTGTAAAACATTAATAAATATATATATACACTGCCACTGTCATCTACACACTAGTGGTAGACGCACTTGCACCTTCTACTTCTTCCCCCAACAACAAACCCACGCACTCGTCCCCCTCATATTTCCTTCCCTTCATTCTTTCATTTCTTTTTCTTTATTTTTTTTAACCCATATCAATCTATCCAATCTTATCTATATGATGTCTAATCCATCATCAGCCCCCTCTTTTTTTTTCTCCAATTCTGTCCACATCCGTTAACAATAAAAATGAATAAATAAATAAACTAATAAACCAAAACAAGAATTTGATAATCCAGGGAAACGTGCTGCTTTAATACTAATAAGCTTCTCCTGATAAGTTTTGATCTTTCTCTCTGCTGTGGCCCAAATTTTGAAAGCAAAATGTATGGTGAATGGCAGTTATTGGAAATATTTGAGGTAATCAACAATTTTTCTCCAAAATTCTACAAATTTTTACTAGGACACAAAATGCAGAAAAGTGAGAAAAATTTTTGAAATTTCATGGGCCAAAAAACTCATATAAAAAGGAAAAAAAAAATAACTACCCTTTACAAAACGCTATCCTTAAAGATTATTCCATGTGTTATATAACGTTAGATGCACTTATCCTAAACCGTTATGATTGCAGGTAAATTATAAAATGGGAAAAAAAAAAAAAGATGGGTCGTGCACTTGTCTTTATCTTTTTGTTATTTTCCTATTAACCTCTTGTGTTTACTAAAGGATTAATCTTCTATATACACTGATAGTGTATGCACTTTCATCATTAGATATATGATACATAATTTGAATTTAAAATTCAAATTTTGCATGTGTGTCATATATCCAGTCATGATATTGTATATACTATCAGTATACATAACATTTAATCTTTACAAAATTATCCAACAAATAAAGAGAACAATTGTTGTACCTTTGTTTGTTTTACGTGGAAAGCATACTGCATTCTTATCTTATATATACACAGTCTTTAAATGCCAATTTAAACAATTGTGTTATCTTTAGACATAAAAGAAATAACTTAACATCATTTAATTTTCAAACTATATTATTTGACTTATATGTATTTTTTAAAACATTCTTGTATAATGGGAACTGAGCTACTCGTGGAAATAATTTCAGTACTTCACTCTTAAAAAATGCTTCGCTTAAGGGGATAAAAAATGGAGTTCAACCTGAGTTTGAGTAACTTAATGAGAAATCGATTAGACTCGAGCTCCAAAAATATTAAACTCAATACTAGCAAACCCTTATTGAACTTTTGTATACATAATTTTAACTTTTTCTAAGTAAATTATTATAGATAATTTTCAAAATACCCATAATATATACATATTTAGCTTTGCTTTCTCTTTTACTTACGCTTCATTTTTCTCTAGCTATCACTATTTTTTCCCTTAACCAAAAATTCTCTATATCTTACACTCTGTTACTCCTATTCTCCTCTCTTAATTCCCACTTCTTAATTTATTTCTCCAATTCTATCGGTCATTACTATTTTATGTTATTAGTTCAAAATCAAAATCTAAAGTCAATTATTTAGAGTGATTTAGGAACTTTGGAACAGGAAACTTTGGGTTTCCGTCTATGTCAAAACAAAAGTTTTTTATATATTGTTTAGGGAAATTGATTTAGAAAATATTTCATGTTCTATTGAATTGTTTTTCTAGTTTTAGAAATTACTCGAGTTCAAGTTCAAGTATATCTCAAGTCGAATTTGAGTTGCAAAATATTGAAAGAACTCAGCGAGCTCGAAACTCAAGTTTCAAATATACTTATTAGAATCGAATTTGAACTCAAGTGTAGTGAAATTCGAATTAGATTTGACTCGATTGCCATCTTTTAATCTAGAAGGTAAAGAGAGGTTTGTATTAAAATAATAAGATATAGTAGCAGTGATCACATTGAGAGCATCTCAATTCTAAATATGAATATTTGGGGCATAAAGGCAAAACAATACACACTTCATTACAACTCCAAAGACCCAAAAAGATTTAAAAAATTCGAGCCATTAACTGAAGTATTGATTAAGAGTATATTTTACGTATTTTTAAGTGCATTTTATTAGTTAATTTTTGAGTTGATTATTTAGTTATAATTAAAATAAAGGGTTTTGGTTAAAATTAATATTTTTTGGGTTAAAAGTGGATAATATATGGTATTTTAGTTGATTTTAATGGTAAAACTCATTTATGCAGAATGATGATTCAATCACCAATGGAATGTGTCCAAATGAGGTGAAAAGTAGATAATTGGTGATGAATTCCAAGTGGGTAAACCAAGAAGAATGAAGTGACAAAACGTTCAAGTGAGAAATGCAATACAAGTCAGTTTTGACACTCTCCGGTATTTCGACCATATCTGGAGCTACACTTATCGGATTGAGGTGATCTTTATACCATTTTAAAGCTAAGAAAGAGATATACAATTCGTATGAAGACATCAAAATCCAATTCTGCCATTTCCATGGAAAACAAGTCGGAATACAGAAGCTGCATTCTGTGGTCGGAAGTTAAAACAGAGGTTTGACTAGGTGATAGTATTTCGATCATATATCAGGCTAAAAAGCTCCGATTTGGATGATTCTTGAAGCATTGGAAAGCTAACGCAAAGAGCTACAACTTTTGTGTTTTTCACAAAAGCTAGTTCGGCCTTTATCATGGAGAAAATCGCAGTTGAAATAAGGCCAGAATAAACACGCGAGTTTATGACGCGTTTTCTGTAGGCGCGTTTTATAGCCGAAATTCTGCAATTTGACTCAGCCATTTTCTCGTGTTCATACCACTTTCCAGCTATAAGATGCAAGGGAATCGATGACACTGCTTCAGAGAACAAAAGGCAAGAAAGGTTGGCTTATTTATCAAGTCAAAAACCTTTGTTATTGACTATCCTAAAAAGTTTAGTTGGGAATCAAAAGGTGGCAATTTGACTTGGAAAAATGGTAGCTTTGAGAGTTTAATGCCAGAGAACTTTGGAGAGAAAGCAATTATCATACGGGAGAAGCTTGAAGTGCAGAAATGTAGCTCTTTCATCTTCCTAGTGTTTAGTTTAGCTAGTATAAAGTAAGATAGTTCATCCATTTTGTTATTAGTTAGATGAAGAAAGAAGATGGAGGATGAAGAAGGCAAAGCGAGGAAAGCCTCACGTGACAAGGGTTGTGTTCCTTCCAAATCTTTATCTTTTGTACTTGATTTCAAGTTTAGTATTAAAACAAGTTCTGTGATTTTGTGTTTTAATATGTGTATCTAAAGTTTATGCCTTGGGTTTGATTGAATTTTCTATGATTGTTAGTGCTTATTATTTGGCTATTTGACTGCTATGATTTGAGCAAGTTATTTAGCACTTTAGCTCTTTAAATCATGATTAATCTGGTAACATTAATTGTGATTATCTAAGGTGTTATTCCTACAATGAAAATTGAGATTTAACATTAGTTCAAGAAGTGCTAAACATAAGGAGTACACTCACGAAAGTAGAGGTGCACCTATGTGGTTTTTAGTGATTCATTTCATGTAATTTTATTGAAGAAATGAACTTGTAACTAATTTCATAACCATGAAAATAGGTATGGATTAGTTATGAGTATAATTGATTCACTACGAAAGTAGGTTTCACATGTTTAAGGAAATTACTCCATAACTAGCCTAGATGTAGTACTCGATGATCCAAATATAGCACTTGCATGAGTAGTTAGGGATACCACAACCTAAGGAGCTTTTATTTGTTATTTTGTATAATTTCAGTAGGTTAAATTTGTTATAATTCATTGATAGTCTAAATAATAGAGAAATTTTAGTAATACCGGTAATTGTTCACTCTTCCCTGTGGGATCGACCCGATATATACCCTAAACTACTAGTTGATCTGTATACTTGCAGTGAACGGGTGTAATTCGGTATTTTTTAGCTTGCACGTATGTAAAATACCCGTCAAGTTTTTGGCGCCGTTGCCAGGGAAGATTTGGCAATATCGGTGTGAAGAGTAACTTTATTAGTTTAGACATTTCATTAGTTATAGTGTGAATGTTATTTTCTGTTATTTTTGTGTTTTATGTGTATGTGTTTCATTACCTATTTTTCTTACTAATTTTGCTTTTGAGGTTGTTTAAAAGCAATTTTAGGTGATGAGAAGGGTACGTCAATTTGGAGGACAATGCTTGAGAAGTGGAAGATTGGCAAGGGATGGTTACCAAGTGCAAAACTCCTTCAATAGAGGTAACCAAGAAATTACTAGAGGTATGTCTTATGAAGATGGTTTGAAGTGTTTAACGGAAAAATTTGATGTAATCATGTTACAAGTTCAAATGGACACAATTATGCATGAAATTGAGCAAGGGAGGAATGTTAATGCTTTTAATTCTTATCATGTGATTTGTGACTTGTGTGGAGGTTATCATGCTACTAATACATGTATGCAAGCACAAAATGTGGATTATTATGATGAATTAGAGCATTACAATCCTTGTTTTGATCAATATAGAGCTAATCGGAGCATTTCTCCTGCTTATGGTTGGGATAATCAATTTATTTATAGTAATTCTTCATATTTTTACGATTACCAACCTGAATGTGTCCAATATGAATCAAAACCATCTTGGGAGTTGGCAATTGAAATGGTAGCTAATGATTCTAAGCCATCTTGGGAGTTAGCTTTAGAAAAATTAGCTAATGCAACTTCCGACCGTTTTGATAGGGTTGAAGAAAGAATAGATGAACTGACTTCTCACTTTAGTAGAATACAAGAGAAATTGCATGCATTGTGTGAAGTTATTTCCTCTAATAATTTGCAAAATAATCCTAGCATGAATGGTGGGAATGTTGTATGTAAAAATGGGTTGCATTTTGATGAAAATGATGGATCTCAAGTGTGTTTTAATGAGCAAATATCCATTTCACATGATAATATTTTTGGAACTAACTTTGAGCCTCAAGAGGTGAGTTTTAATGACTCATTTTTCACCCCTCTTGAGGAGTGCATTGAAAGTATAGGTTCTATTTCTCACTTAAGTTACTCAAACTCAGGGTGAACTCCATTTTTATCCTTAAGCGAAGCATTTTTAGAGTGAAGTACTGAATTATTCACGAGTAGCTCAGTTCATTATACAAGAATGTCCTTTAAAAAAATACATATTAAGTCGAATAATATAGTTATGAAAATTAAATGATGTTAAGTTAGTTCTTTTATGTCTAAAGATAACACAATTGTTTAAATTGGCATTTAAAGACTGTGTATATATAAGATAAGAATGCAGTATGCAAACAAACAAAGGCACAACAATTGTTCTCTTTATTTGTTGGATAATTTTGTAAAGATTAAATGTTATGTATACTGATAGTATATACAATATCATGATTGGATATATGACACACATGCAAAATTTGAATTTTAAATTCAAATTATGTATCATATATCTAATGATGAAAGTGCATACACTATCAGTGTATATAGAAGATTAATCCTTTAGTAAACACAAGAGGTTAATAGGAAAATAACAAAAAGATAAAGACAAGTGCACGACCCATCTTTTTTTTTTTCCCATTTTATAATGTACCTGCAATCATAACGGTTTAGGATAAGTGCATCTACGTTATCTTTAGGATAGCGTTTGTTAAAGTTAGTTATTTTTTTTTCCTTTTATATGAGTTTTTTGCCATGAAATTTCAAAATTTTTCTCACTTTTCTGCATTTTGTGTCCTATAAAATTTGTAGAATTTTGGAGAAAAATTGTTGATTACTCACAATATTTCCAATAACTGCCATTCACCATACATTTGCTTTCAAAAATTTGGGCCAGGGCAAAAGGAAAATCAAAACCTTATCAGGAGAAGCTTATTAGTATTAAGCAGCAGCTTTCCCTGGATTATCAATTCTTGGTTTTGTTTATTAGTTATTTATTTATTCATTTTTATTGTTAACGGATGGTGGAAGAATTGAGAAGAGAAAAAGAGAAGGGGGCTGATGATGGATAGATCATCATATAGATAGATGGATAGATTGAATGGGTTAAAAAAAATAAAATAAAAAAAAAAGAAAAAGAAATGAAAGAATGAAGGGAAGGAAATATGAGGGGGACGAGTGCGGTGGGTTTGTTGTTGGGGGAAGAAGTAGAAGTGCAAGTGCGTCTACCACTAGTGTGTAGATACAGTGAGCAGTGTATATATATATCTATTATGTTTACAACAACTGCTCTGGTACTTTGGTATTTCTCTCAATTTATATTTATTATTTTTTTAGGTGTATATATATCAATCTAATTATGTTTACAACAACTGCTCTTGTACTTTGGTATTTCTCTCAATTTATATTTATTATTTTTTCAGGTATATATATATATATATGATAACGAAAGAGAAAATGTACTTCTGCACTTAAATTGAGAGATTTGATAAAAGATAATAAACCCTCTTGAATCCCTTTACCTTTATTTTGTTTAAATTATTTAGAAAATTTTTGAATTTATAAATTATTAATTATTTTGATATTTAAAATATATTTAAATAATTAGTGAATTATAATTAGATCGATTTTGATGGATTTTAAATCTTTTATTCAGTTATTCATCAATCCAAAAACAAAACTTGAAATTTGTAGTTTATTGTAGTTTATTTTTTAGTACTACTAATTACCAATAGGTTTTGAAGGTTGGATCAAAACTATTCAACTTGTTACACTTAAAAAAATAGTGTATGAGTTTAATATATAAGAAATTTTAAAATGACACCAAGTTTTATGATAGCAAAGTAGAATAATGTTGTCACCTTTAGACGGGATTTAAATAGATGAACTAACTTCTTCTATCAAAAGAATGAAAATGTGAGAGTTTATAATAAGCTATATTGATGTTGAAGATTGTGCCATGTCTTAGTGGCTTTTTAAACTTTTTCTCATTATTAAAGTACTGGGAGTATTGTGATGCTTTTGGTTTAGTTACAACTAAAATTATAATGCTATTAATACAGCAATGCGCCTGTAGTGTATTAATTCTCTCTCCTTTTTGGGTATTATCATAATAGTGGTTTAAAAATCTTCATTTAAATCACAATAAATAGGGGGTTGGTTTCGTAGATAGAATTTCTCTTCACAACAAATTTTGAGGGAAATTTTATTTATACTCCATATTTCGTTAATTGTATTCCTATAATAAATAAAAACTATATGATAAAAATAATAGTGGAAATGTGATTAATAAAAATGAGAGTTCAAATAACATTTATCAATTTTAATTGTTTTCATACTCAATTTTCTCCTATATTTCTATTCATTCATCATGTGCCAAAATAATTTGATGTTATGTGTTGGATTAAATTTCTAGGGGGCCCAAGCAGTGCTTTGCACAGCTCAAGTACCTCTAGTATATATATGATAACGAAAGAGAAAATGTACTTCTGCACTTAAATTGAGAGATTTGATAAAAGATAATAAACCCTCTTGAATCCCTTTACCTTTATTTTGTTTAAATTTTTGAATTTATAAATTATTAATTATTTTGATATTTAAAATATATTTAAATAATTAGTGAATTATAATTAGATCGATTTTGATGGATTTTAAATCTTTTATTCAGTTATTCATCAATCCAAAAACAAAACTTGAAATTTGTAGTTTATTTTTTAGTACTACTAATTACCAATAGGTTTTGAAGGTTGGATCAAAACTATTCAACTTGTTACACTTAAAAAAATAGTGTATGAGTTTAATATATAAGAAATTTTAAAATGACACCAAGTTTTATGATAGCAAGAATTGTATGTGTAATCAAGAAAGAAACCTAAAGCAACAGGAAGAAAGATGTGCGTTATGCAATGCTAATTGATTGATTTTTTGTTTTTGTACCGCACGAAAAGACAGCAATAAAGGGTGCAGTTTGTGTGTAATGTGTAATGTGTAATGGTGGCCTCCACTGCACCCAACTTGTTTACATTTGTGTGCACACACATACGTTTCCATATGTGTAAATCATGAGTTCTTCTTTTCTTTTCCTTTTTTTTTATTTTATTTCATGACAAAGGTATCTTCTCCTGAAACACTTGCTGATATATTTCTATTTTTTTCTTATCATTTTGGGGCAAAATTCTGAAATCGCATATTATTGTAAATTAGGGGCTTTTAGCCACTCAATAAATTAAGGCATCCTCTCAAGAAGATTTAATTTACTTTTTAATATATCATTTTTTTTCTTTTATATCAATAAAAAATAGTAAGGGCCTAAGCCAAGTATATGTGAACAATGGATCATTTTCACTTTTAAACTATGGAAGGAGTTTAGTCACCCATTCTATCTATCGTAGAAGTTCGACATTTATTTGGTTTGATTTGCATAACACTTCGAGTAATTTACAATTTTGTACCATTTAAGCTTGATTGAGTTTGAATTAACTAAAACTAAGTGATCTCAAACTCGCTTCAGTAAGTTAAAATTAAATTAAGTTCCAGCTCAAGTGTTTTAAATTCAGCTAAACTTGAATAGTGCACTGTTCAAACTTGACTCGATTTGTTTACACACTTAGATCCACCGGTAATTATGGTATTACTACTTGTGGGACCTTTTGAAAGTTGTTTCTATATGCCTTTATATAGTAAGCTACAACAGTGGTACATATGGTAATGATTTTATAACTTCTATGAGTTTCTATGTACTTTTTATATTTGTTTAGTGATTTTTTAAAAATCATATGCAATATTATGGACCAATTTTTTAGAAATTAAATACCTTAAGGACTATATTAACTTAACTTGAACATGAATAACCAATTTTAGCCAAGATTAAAAATTTTTGGGGGCTACATTTTTGAAGCATTTAAAAATTAACAATAAATCTATAAGAGATCACACATTTCACAAAATAAATATAAATAGGGAGGTAATTTACACACATGATGAATATATGCATGAGAAGAGGAATAAATTAGTACTACATTAATCACACATGATAACAATACTACCAAATTCTCATTTTTTTCAACTGCTAATAATAACAAAAATCCCTATTTATAAATTAGGAGTGTGTTTGGATAGAGTATTATTTGAAATAATTACTGTAGCACTTTTTGTGATGTGATGTACGTGAGATAAAAAGTAGCAGAGAATATAAAAGGTGAATTGAAAAATGTGTTTATGCTGCAAGCAAAATATTTGGTAATCCAAACACGATTATTTGGTAAATAAGTCTTGACAATCGCAATAAATTACCTAATAAAACACCAATTTTTAAATAATAAACTACTACTATCGATTCCAATAACTACTAAAAACCTTGTATTGACTTAGATACTACTAAGCAATAATACATAAACTTTTTGCTCCGTTTGGATTAGTTGTTTTTGGGGTGTTTTTGAAAAATTTTGCTGTAGCAGAGTTTTTAGAGTATATTTTGGGATATTTTCAGAAAACATTTTGGGATATTTAAGAGTAGAAGAGTTTCTAGAATATATTTTGAGATATTTTTTAAAATTTTAAAAAAATTTAAACTAATTTTTAGATTATCTTTTAGAATATTTTTTAAAAACTTTTATTATATTTGAAAAATTAGTTTTTGAAAAACACTCCCATCAAGACTAATTTTTTAGTCTTGATTTAATATGCCAGCAGTCTTGGCCAAAACTTTGTGGACTAATTTAGTTTGCCCCCAAAACATCGAGAACTAAATTTGCGTATTTTTCCCAATAAAATTGTCATCTTAATCTTTAATAGTGGGAGATTGGAAGCAAAAGATTAGATATTTAGTGTATTATGATTATTTTTGCATTACTATTATTATTATGTATTATTGGAAAATTGCAGCCATCATCATTGGTTTATTAATAACTAGGCTTGGTGCCCCGCGGGTTCCGCGGGGTGTCCATTATTGCCTATCTTAGGATAATATAAGATTTATTTAATAACATAGACTTAGAGTAGTTTGTATGATAAAGGAGTTGGAATAGTAGATAGAAGAGTGATATATTGGATTGATTTATTTATAAATAGATATAGTAAAATTTATGTGATTTGTATTGTGTTTTTATAAATTAATATGATCTGAAAATTTGATGGGTAATATTGGTTTCAAAAATTTTTGTTTTTTGATTTTAATTTAGTTATAAGTAAATATTATTTAAATTAATGGAATATATATTATTTTTTTTAAGTTGATAGGATGAAAAATTAGGTGGAGAATTACATTAAGAGTGTTATAATTTATTGTACTTTGGGTGTTGGTAGTTTATGTATTTTTGGATGATGATATTTTCATAATTTGGATAGCTAGGATGAGAGTGTGCATTGTTGCAGTGGAAAAGTTTATGGAAAGGATATAAAAGAATGAGAAGTTTGTTAAAAATTAAATGGATAATAGATTTTTTTTTGGCAAATTTTGATATAGTCTTGGTGTTGTGTGATGAGATAAATTAATAATTTGGAATAATTTGATATTTTAGCTTGGTAAAATATGTGTTTATTAATTAAGTATGTTTTTTTCCATAAGTAAAGATGATATTGATTTAGTTATGAATGAATGCGATTGAAATAGTTGGAAGTTGTATTTTTTTTAATTAATAGAATCTGAATAAGTAAAGAATAATAGTAATTTTGAGAGCTGGGAGATTTTATATTAATATTTTATTGATAAATGGATATTATTGAAAGTAAGGTGATGCAAATAAATTTTTTTTATAAGAAATAGAAGTGATTGCACATGAAAATTATAGAGTTTAATCACTGTAATTTGCAGTAGAATTTTTAAATATTTATTGTTTGATGTTTATGTGACTTATTTTAGGTTACTCAAAGTTGCAGTGAATTTTGTATTAATATATAGATATAGGTATACGATATATTTTGTAATATGTATGTGTGTGTGTATATATATATATATATATATATATATGCGTGTGTGTGTTTAGTATTTTATTTTACGTGTTATAATGGTTTAATTTTTTTAGTGTTTATATTTGTTGTGGTTTTGTTTGTTTGTTATATTTTTATTATTTATTTATTTATATATGTGTATAT
>NW_020863393.1:0-22456 GCF_003713205.1 Coffea eugenioides | reverse complement strand
CGCCCTAGGGGAAGGTGGGGTCGTTACACAAATAACTAGAACGATTTGGGTGGATTTCAAATCATTCATCAAATTCTTCAATCCAAACGAAGTAATTAAATATGTTGGGATGAATATATAAGGGATAAGACCAACATTTAACATCAATAGGGGAGAAGCCTGTGCAATGCGTAGGAGTGAGTAACTGTGTTATAATTTGTTAAGTATCATGAGATTAAGAAAGTCCAAAAATACTATCAATATTGGTAAGAAAATGAGACAGTATAGTGATTTTTAAATGCACAAATAGAATCAAATACACTAATTTATTTAAGTGGAGAAATGTAAATGTAACCAAATAGTCATTTAATCACATAATCATAAGTCAGTAGGAATTTTTAAAAATTTTACTGTGAAAACATTTATAAAAAAAATTGAAGCACTTTCATCCTTGTAATTGTAATGATTAGAAAGAAAATCAAACAACTAATTGTAAATCATTTATTCTTTTTTTTTTTTTTAGCAAAACCCCATACACGGGGAGGGGATGCCAGCCCAAAATATTATTAGAAACGAAAGCTTACAACAAGGGGAGACGCCTCCCCAAAGAAAAGACTAGGCAAACATAACCTAACCCCCCTCGCTAATCCAACGAACCCCAGGCACACTCCGTGAGTCCAGGACAACCGAGGCCCGGACGATTGCCGGCAGCTCCTGGAACTGGTCATACTCCGTAACTCCTATTGTTCCCATATCCGCTAGCCTGTCTGCCGGCGAGTTGGCCTCACGGAAAACATGCGCGATAGTAGCTGAAAAACCCTCCAGAAGACTCCTAATCTTCCTCAAGCAATTACATAAAGGCCACTTAGCAAGTACCCCAGAGACAACCAACTGCACCAAGGCTTTAGAATCTACTTCTACCAGCGAAGGGCGAAGCCCCCGTTGTGAACACAACTGCAAACCAAACAGTAAAGCCAGACCTTCTGCCTCCAACACATTGTAGTCCCCGAATTCCTTGTAAAAAGCATGGTTTCCAATAGGTCCCTTGTGACGCCCCACATCTCCCTAAGGCGGACCAAAGGGTATCCGCGGACGCCTGCCCAGCTCACGCCAGGACTCAAGCAAATCCATTCAATTTAAAATCAAACTAATCACTTCGATGAGAGAAACATGAACACAATAATGCGGAAGCGTTCAAGCTTAATAAGTCACTTAATTTATAACTAGTACATCGGGTAATCATGAAACGACTTAAATTCAAAATACACATCAGGGCCCAAACTTTTCAAGTTTACAATTTCCAAAAGTACAACCCAAACCAGGGCCTAGTCAAAATATATAACAGGAGTCTTAACAAAATTCAACGGATGGTTTCTCCAAGAGTCGGTCCTGTTAAGGAAAACAAAACTATAGGGTGAGCTAACGCTCGTGAGGCCAAGAACACACATGCAAGCACTTAGTCAAATAACAAACCCAAATTTAATAAATAAAACCATGTCTTTTTAACAATCAATTATTCAAACAAGAAAAGTAATCAGAAACAATTCAAGGATATAGTAGCTCTCAGGAGCTAAGTTCCACTCGATCTGCCGTTGCCATTCGTATACCTTCCCGCATTGACCCTCCTGTCAACCGGGTCGGTATTTCCATTTCCGTAGATCACCACTTACTTTCCTCCGTCCACCGTACACCTCAAGGGCCCACAAGTCTATTATTGGGCGATACTCTACAAGTATGCCAAGCAAGACCTCTTATTAGGTCGAGCTTATAATCTCATGGCTCGCCCAAGTTCCCGACCAAGCCCATTGCCGGCTCGAGTTCAAGGTCGGCCTATGAGTTTGGGCGTCCCCCATATTTTTGAAAGTCGAGGAGGTTCACTCCAACGACACAAGCATTCATGACATAACATTGCATTTCATTCATTCATTCAAGACATTCCATTCATTCATTTGAAATTAGAACGAGTGCGATAAAGTACACACCCGCCCTTATTTTTAAAACTTTCAACAAATACCACAATTAAACAAGTATCAAAATTCACACACTTGACACTCACCGAGCAATTCAACAAGAATTATTTTCCGGAAGTTCAAGTGTCCACGGTGAGATCCTCTTGAAGGTCTCCTTGTGCGCCTGGCAAATTAATAGTGGATAACCACACAATTAACCCACTTATCAAGAAAGATTGTACACTAGTACAATCTAAGAATTATTTTGCAAAAAGGAACCTCAATTACACGTAAATCGAGGTTCAACTTGCCGTTTATTAGGTATAATTTTATTTGAGTTTTTATCATGAAAATCGTAAGCAAAACGTTTAAGAATATAAAAAGAATAAAGAGTTTTTTGAAAAACTCTATTTTCTTGGAATTGGAAAATTTTCCAGTTTTATGATAAATCTTTGAAAAATCGTAACTCGCTCGGTATAAGTCGAGAATTGGAAAACTTTATACCGTTGGAAACCTCTTAGAGAGTACTATAAGTTCCTAGAAGACACTTTTCCATGAATCGAAGTGGAAAGTGGTCAAAAATGAGCTTGAAGATGCAGGGTTGGTTCACAAGGCAGAATGAAGTTGGTTTTTGGCCAACTTTGAAAATTCGGCACGATTCGTACGTTGCAAACCGGCCTCTGAAATTTTCAGCTCAATTAGTGTTGCAAGTGAAGTGTATGACAAAACAAACGGATCAAGAATCGGAGTTTCGAGTACCGAGATACGGTAGCCCGAAGTTGAGCAAATTCAAGACTGGAGAAGAATTTCCAGATTTGAACCCCCAACTTTAGAATTTTAATTAGGTATCGAAACGAACTTGAATTGGCACCAAAATTGGCAGTGTTTCAATACTATATGGAAAGTATCTCTCTATCGAATTTCGGGGAAAAATACCTTCGGCAAGGTAGTTAATGAGCCAACCGAAGTTCAAGAAAATTCCTAAGGCATTCTGCCTTTGACTTTCATTTCCCAAATTTCCAATCGTTCAACCAAGAAGGTTATCCAACCATGGTTCATTTGTAAAATGAGGGTCTAAGATACACCCATAATATCTTTGGTAAGTGTTTAATATCAAAAACATCAACTAACAAGTTCACTACAAGATTTGGTTCCAAACCAGTCCAAACGTTAGGGTTTTCCAAAACAGAGCAGCCCACTTGTTTCAGTCACAACTCAGTCAATATAGCTCGAAATTGAGCATGGCTTACGCCGTTGGAAAATACATTCATAGTACTAAAATATCACAGAAGAAGTCATTCCCAAATTCGGCACCCATCTGGTTCAAATTCGGGCATCAAGTTGCTGCCTGTACACTTCATTCCAGAGGAGCAGAGCAACAGGACAGCGAACTTAAAACATTTGGTTCGGCTTGCTCACAGAGAATCAGAACGTGCATTTTATACCAAATTAAAGCTAGGAATTTCTAGTTTCAAACGCCACCGACGGCACATGATTTCGACATCCGAGGACAGAGTTATAGCCAAAATACCAACGCTGGACAGTGCATTACGGGACAGATTTCCAGATTTGCTGGTTTCGGAAAAAAATTCATTTGCTCCATTAAACCTCAATATTTTCCAATGAAATTTTTCACACATCTAATACATCCTATAAACATCCAATTCAAGCCATTAAACCATTAAGATTTGGCCTGGAAATGGCCGAACATAGCAGGGGCAAAATCGGAAGTTCTAGCCTCTTACACCCAATGAAGTTTCTACTAATTACCCATCACTAATGCATCATTATAATCACTAAACCAACAATATAATCACCATTAATCATCACATCAGCAACAACAACTCAAGTGTGGGAATACCAAGAGCCCACAATCACATTTTTACACCATAAACAAGTAACTAAGTGCATGCATGAGTTTGATCTTGCTATATAACCTCCAAAAGACAAGAATTTGTGGGTTGATCATTACCTCTTCCTTGGGTGTGCAAGACCAGAAAATTTCGGCCCTCTTGAAGCTCCAAAGAAACCGTGAGATGCAGCCTTTTGTTAGCTAAATGTAGTCTCCAAGTGGTTTGCTAAGAGATCTCCAAGTTTGGTGTGATTTGGGTGGATTTTGGTGCATGGATTGAAGATGAAAAATGAAGAACAAATGGAGAGTTCTTCTCCTCTTTGTTGTTCGGCCAAGTGAGGTAAAGAGAGAGAGAGTGTGCTGATGCAATTGGCTTCCAAAGGAAGATTCTTTGTGTGGTGTAAAATGCACCTCAAAGTCAACTTGAAATAGTGTAATTTAGGGTGCGTTTGGACTCGATTTCTCGAGCGTTTGGTTCACTAGTGCACTAAACCTCTAATGCACTCATGTTAATATAAATATTATCCACTCTTAATTGTCCCGGAATAAAGGTCTAAAGTCCCTCAAATGAAGTCGCGCGTGTGAAAACGCGTACCGTCAATTTTACCGCTATAACGCGAACTTTCGAAAAATTCTTATAACGATTGCACTACTAACTATCACTTGAATATTTATACTTAAGATTACCTATTTTAGGTCCATAGTACAAGTCTCCAATATTCCAAGCTTATTGTGCTACTACGCGGATAAAATCTCCAAGTACTATTCACTATTTTTACGAAACGCGCTCTAGGAAATTAATTTTCGAAACGAATCATTTTAAAAATATAACGAAGTTATATTACCATGTATTTAGGTCTAATAAGACTAGAAAATATTCCTTGGAAATAAAATCCAATTAAATAATTTATTAAGCCATAAATTAGGCATAAAATAATAGTTTTTGCGAGTCCTCACATCCTCTCCCCCTTAAGAAAATTTCGTCCTCGAAATTTACCTTGGTCGATGAATAAGTCTGGATACTTCTCCTTGATTGTCTCTTCAACTTCCCATGTTGCTTCCTCGACTCCATGGTTCTTCCATAGAACTTTCACTAGTGGTATCTGCTTGTTCCTCAATTCCTTCACCTTTCGATCCAGAAGTTTTACCGGTCTCTCCTCATAGGTTAGGGTTTCATCAATCTCAATATTCTCCGGTTGTAAAACATGAGAGGGGTCTGGATGATACTTCTTAAGCATGGACACATGAAACACGTTATGAATACGAGATAAACTCGGTGGTAATTCCAGCTTATAGGCTACATTCCCAACTCGCTGAATAATCTTATAAGGCCCTACAAACCTTGGTTGTAGTTTCTTCCCTTTTCCGGACATCAAACTTGCTTTTAAAGGCGTAATCTTGAGAAATACCATATCTCCAACAGTGAACTCCAAATCCTTCCTCCGATTGTCGGCATAACTCTTTTGTCTACTCTGAGCGGTTTGAATTCTTTGCCGTACCAATTTCACCTTCTCATTAGCCTCCTCAATCCAAGATACAGTAGTCGTGTCTAAGATTTTCCGTTCACCTACTTCATCCCAACAAATTGGGGATCTACACTTCCGACCATAAAGTGCTTCGTATGGAGCCATTTGAATAGAAGAGTGAAAACTATTATTGTAGGCAAATTCCACTAACGTCAAAAACTTACTCCAATTCTCTCCAAAGTCCAGTACACAAGTCCTCAACATGTCCTCAAGAGTTTGAATTGTTCTTTCAGATTGTCCATCAGTCTGGGGATGATAGGTGGTACTAAAGTTCAACTTAGTCCCCAACACTTCTTGCATCTTTTGCCAAAACCTCGAAGCAAATCTTGGATCCCTATCTGACACAATACTCACAGGTATACCATGTAGTCTGATAATCTCATCCAAGTACAATTTGGCCAACTTCTCCAATGGATATTTCATATTAATTGGCAGAAAATGAGCCGATTTAGTCAATCTATCTACTATTACCCAAATGGCATCATGGCCTCTCTGTGTCCTTGGTAAGCCTGATACAAAATCCATGGTAATATTTTCCCATTTCCACTCAGGTATTTCTAGAGGTTGCAAAAGCCCAGATGGTTTCTGATGTTCGGCTTTAACCTGTTGACAAACCAAACATGTCTGGACAAATTGGGCAATTTCCTTCTTCATATTTTTCCACCAATATAGACCTTTCAAGTCTTGGTACATTTTGTTCCCTCCTGGATGTACTGTAAACTTTGATCGGTGTGCCTCTTCCAAAACTTCTTTTCTAAGTCCTTCATCCTTTGGCATAACCACCCGATTTCGAAATCTCAATATTCCATCTGATCCCAAAGTGAAATCGGTCTGGTCTCCCATCTTGACTTTCTCCACCAACTTTTGCATTTCAGGGTCCTTTTCCTGAGATTCCTTAATACGTCCCAATAAAGTGGAGGTTATCACAATATTCCCCAAAAGTACTTTCCTTGGTTCCAATCGAGGATTCCAATAGCTAACTTCCTCCAACAATCGAAATTCCTTAACCATCAATCCAGCCATCTGTACCTGACGGCTCAAAGCATCGGCCACTACATTGGCCTTCCCAGGATGGTACTTAATAATGCAGTCATAATCTTCCAGAAATTCCATCCATCTACGTTGCCTCAAATTCAGTTCCTTCTGAGAAAATAAGTACTTAAGGCTTTTGTGATCTGTAAAAACCTCGAATGTCACTCCGTATAAATAGTGTCTCCATTTCTTCAAAGCAAAGACCACAGCCGCTAACTCCAAATCATGGGTCGGATAATTTCCTTCATGCGGTTTCAACTTTCTGGAGGCATAAGCTATCACTTTATCATTTTGCATCAAAACACATCCCAAACCTTCCTTAGATGCATCGGTGTAAACCACAAAACTATCATGTCCATTTGGTAGAGCTAGAACAGGCGCTCTTGTCAACCGTCTTTTCAACTCCTGAAAACTTCCTTCACACTTAGAATTCCAAATAAACTTTCTATTTTTCTTGGTCAACTCAGTCATAGGTCCAGCGATTTTCGAAAAATCCTGGATGAATCTCCGGTAATACCCCGCCAATCCTATAAAACTCCGAACTTCCGTTGGGTTTTCCGGTCGTTTCCATTTCGAAACAGCTTCCACTTTAGCTGGATCCACTTTAATCCCATCCTTAGAAATTATATGCCCTAGGAAAGTCACTTCCTTCAGCCAGAATTCACACTTGCTAAACTTAGCATATAACTGATGTTCCCTCAAGATTTGTAAAACAATTCTCAAATGTTTCTCATGATCTTTCACATTCTTAGAATACACCAAAATGTCATCAATGAAAATCACCACAAATTGATCCAAGTAAGGCTTAAAAACCCTATGCATTAAATCCATAAAAGCGGCAGGTGCATTGGTTAACCCAAAAGGCATCACTGCAAACTCGAAGTGCCCATACCTCGAGTTGAAAGCAGTCTTAGGTATGTCCTTCTCCAAAATCCTCAATTGATAGTAACCTTGCCTTAGATCCAACTTTGAAAACACCACCGCCCCTTGCAATTGATCAAACAGTTCATCGATGTGGGGTAGTGGGTATTTATTCTTAATCGTAACATCATTTAAACCTCGATAATCTATACATAACCTCAAACTCCCATCTTTCTTCTTTACAAACAAAACTGGGGCTCCCCACGGAGAATCACTCTCTCGTATAAAACCTCGTTCCAACAAATCCTGTAATTGTAACTTCAACTCCTTCAACTCAGCTGGAGCCATCCTGTATGGTGTCCTTGATATAGGTGCTGTTCCCGGGGTTAAATCAATTTTAAAAGCTATTTCCCGTTCCGGGGGTAGAGACTCCAATTCTTCAGGAAAACCGTCAGAAAATTCTTTTACTACCGGTGTGTCCTCCAGATTCACCTTATCGCTAGGAGTATTAATAAGAAAAGCTAAATACCCTTGAGCTCCTTTACTTAACAACTTTCTAGCCCGGATTCCCGAAATAAGTGCAGACGAGGCTAACTTACCCCTCACATCCAATTTCAAGGTTGCTTCCCCTGGAATACACAATTCTACAATTTTCGTCCTACAATTTAGTTGAGCATTATAACGGGCTAACCAATCCATCCCTAGGATCACATCATATCCTTTAATCGCTAAGCCTATCAAATCGGCCAGCAATTTTCTTTCCCTCACGCAAATTTCACTATTCTTATACACCATATTAGCAATTAGACTTTTGTCCCCAGTGGGTGTTTTAACCTCCAAGTCATATGGTAACTTAATTGGCTTCAAGTCTATTCCACTCATGAAATCAGGGTTTACAAAAGAGTGCGTTGCACCCGGATCAATTAAAACCCTAGCTAGGCGGTGAAAGATTGGAATGGTACCTTCGACCACTTCGGTCGCCTCTGGAGCTTGTGGATAGTCCAATGCGTAGACCCTAGCCGGTACTTTCGGTCGACTCCCTCCGGCACTGGTCTGCTTAGAGGTTGATTTTTCAGGTCTCTGCAGGCTTCCCCCTGTCTTTGACGATTTCGGACAACTTGCAATCTGATGCTCAGTGCTCCCACACAGTAAGCATTTTCCCAACTTTCTCCAGCAGTCATTCTCAGAGTGGTTGGGTTTACCACAATACCCACAAGTAACTTGAGGGGTCACAGTCGATCCAACAGATGGTGCTCCCCTAGCTTGAGTCGTCCCGCTACGACCTCCCCTAGATAGAGCTCCCCTAGAAGCTCCAGCAGTTCTCGTTCCCCCTTCCCCTCTTCCCTTTTTAGAAGGGTGTATAAACTTACTGGTCTGCCCAGTAGTGCGACTAGGGAAATTCCTTTTCCTATTGTGGAAATCCCTCACTTGAGACCTTGCATTCTCAACCCTTTGCGCTTTCTCTAAAGCCTCAGTAAAAGTAGAGATTTGGGCTGCAGCCAGGCCCTCCTGAAGTTCCACATTAAGTCCCTGTATGAACCTTCTAATCCTTCTCCGTTCATCGGTTACTAGCTCAGGAGCATATTTGGAAAGCTTAGTGAACTTCCCTTCATATTCTGCGACAGTAAGGGTTCCTTGTTTCAACTTAATGAATTCGTCCTCCCTTTTCTCTTGGATCAAGGGCGGAAGAAACTTTTCATTAAACTCCCTTGTGAAATTTTCCCAGGTCCAAGGGGTTTGAGCTCTTTCCCATTTTCCTTTTATCAGATCCCACCAAGCACGGGCTACTCCCTCAAATTGAAAGGCAGCAAAGTTCACGCGCCTATCCTCAGTATAGTCTAGAGCGGCGAATATGTTGGTCATCCTTTCTAACCAATTCTCCGCTACTTCGGGGTCAGGTTCACCCATAAACTTAGGCGGGTTAAACTTTAGGAATCTTTCCAGGGCTCTATCCTCTCCCCTATCCTGGCCCCCAGGTTGGTTAAATGGTCCAGGACCCTGTCTCTCCGCTAGACGTTCTAGGATATCAGTCATCCTATTGATGGCAGTAGCCACTTGGTTACCCTCAACGTTTTCCTGTCCCTGGGTCGGTCCAGTTGCCGAACCCTGGTCATCCCCCTGAGGTTGGGCCCGTCTAGACGCTCGCCCACGGCCTCGACCACTCCTTAATCCTTCCATTAGTCTAGACGTGCCTAGTGCAAGAAATAAATTAATTTAAGCAGAAAACAAGAATTTTATCGAATTTAGAACTAACCAAGAAAGCATTGAAATTAACAATAATTTACATTCATAAGCATGTCAAGTTTGTACAATTAGCAAGTTAGGGACAATTCACAAAATATAGCACACAGGTGCTCAAAAATATACTTTTAGTCACAGAAGACTAAAGTAAGAACAAGTGCCCAAAAATAGGCCACACAAGCATGCAAAATACAATGGCCTCGGCACTCGCGTCACCCTAACTAGTCCTAACTGTACCAGTCAAAAGTCAAAAGAGGTCAACGACCAAGATCCTAGTCCATAGCAGGGCTACCAGGAGGAACCTCCTCCTCGGGATCCTCCTCCGGATCCTCCTCCTCATCCTCAGGAATCACTGCAGTAGCGTCCTCAACCAGACTAGTAGCATCAACCAGCATCTCGAAAGCCCGAGTACGGACATCTCGTGCTAACCTAGTGAGTCGAGCCCTAGTATCCCGAAGCTCCTGGTTAACCACTGCAGACGTGGCTACCTCACCCTCTAGCACCTCCTCAAGCTCAGCAATTCGCTCACCCTGAGCGCCAACCATCTGCCTAAGCTCATCTACCTCAGCCTGTAAACCAAGGTTGGCATCCACCAACTGACGACGCTCGTCGTCCAAAGCAAGCACCACATAGTCCGGGTAGGCGAAAGTCAACCTACACGCACATCGAGGGTATCTATCATGCGGTGAGTAGCGTACACGAGCTTCTCCTGCTATAGGTCGATAGTAGATAGTCCTAAGGGGCACGTAATGACCATTCGCATGGCCATTCCCATTAGCTTCCGGGGCTCCGTTTCCATCAGCCATTCCTGCAAAATAATAACAATAATAATACCTTTCGGGTTAGAAACTTAAATCACTACCTAATTCCAATATCCTGCAATGCATGCCTAACTTAATCGTTGGTTCATCCCAATCGTCACTTGAGGTAGGACTAACTTAGTTGCTAGCTCGCCTCAAGTATCACTTAGGGTAGGATTAAGTCATCCTATATCGAGTCTTAAAGGTAGAGTATCCAATATGTCTCCCATATAGACCTCTAACCTAGGGCTCTGATACCAACTGTGACGCCCCACATCTCCCTAAGGCGGACCAAAGGGTATCCGCGGACGCCTGCCCAGCTCACGCCAGGACTCAAGCAAATCCATTCAATTTAAAATCAAACTAATCACTTCGATGAGAGAAACATGAACACAATAATGCGGAAGCGTTCAAGCTTAATAAGTCACTTAATTTATAACTAGTACATCGGGTAATCATGAAACGACTTAAATTCAAAATACACATCAGGGCCCAAACTTTTCAAGTTTACAATTTCCAAAAGTACAACCCAAACCAGGGCCTAGTCAAAATATATAACAGGAGTCTTAACAAAAATTCAACGGATGGTTTCTCCAAGAGTCGGTCCTGTTAAGGAAAACAAAACTATAGGGTGAGCTAACGCTCGTGAGGCCAAGAACACACATGCAAGCACTTAGTCAAATAACAAACCCAAATTTAATAAATCAAACCATGTCTTTTTAACAATCAATTATTCAAACAAGAAAAGTAATCAGAAACAATTCAAGGATATAGTAGCTCTCAGGAGCTAAGTTCCACTCGATCTGCCGTTGTCATTCGTATACCTTCCCGCATTGACCCTCCTGTCAACCGGGTCGGTATTTCCATTTCCGTAGATCACCACTTACTTTCCTCCGTCCACCGTACACCTCAAGGGCCCACAAGTCTATTATTGGGCGATACTCTACAAGTATGCCAAGCAAGACCTCTTATTAGGTCGAGCTTATAATCTCATGGCTCGCCCAAGTTCCCGACCAAGCCCATTGCCGGCTCGAGTTCAAGGTCGGCCTATGAGTTTGGGCGTCCCCCATATTTTTGAAAGTCGAGGAGGTTCACTCCAACGACACAAGCATTCATGACATAACATTGCATTTCATTCATTCATTCAAGACATTCCATTCATTCATTTGAAATTAGAACGAGTGCGATAAAGTACACACCCGCCCTTATTTTTAAAACTTTCAACAAATACCACAATTAAACAAGTATCAAAATTCACACACTTGACACTCACCGAGCAATTCAACAAGAATTATTTTCCGGAAGTTCAAGTGTCCACGGTGAGATCCTCTTGAAGGTCTCCTTGTGCGCCTGGCAAATTAATAGTGGATAATCACACAATTAACCCACTTATCAAGAAAGATTGTACACTAGTACAATCTAAGAATTATTTTGCAAAAAGGAACCTCAATTACACGTAAATCGAGGTTCAACTTGCCGTTTATTAGGTATAATATTATTTGAGTTTTTATCATGAAAATCGTAAGCAAAACGTTTAAGAATATAAAAAGAATAAAGAGTTTTTTTTTGAAAAACTCTATTTTCTTGGAATTGGAAAATTTTCCAGTTTTATGATAAATCTTTGAAAAATCGTAACTCGCTCGGTATAAGTCGAGAATTGGAAAACTTTATACCGTTGGAAACCTCTTAGAGAGTACTATAAGTTCCTAGAAGACACTTTTCCATGAATCGAAGTGAAAAGTGGTCAAAAATGAGCGTGAAGGCGCAGGGTCGGTTTTCATGGCAGAATGAAGTTGGTTTTTGGCCAACTTTGAAAATTCGGCACGATTCGTACGTTGCAAACCGGCCTCTGAAATTTTCAGCTCAATTAGTGTTGCAAGTGAAGTGTATGAAAAAACAAACGGATCAAGAATCGGAGTTTCGAGCACCGAGATACGGTAGCCCGAAGTTGAGCAAATTCAAGACTGGAGAAGAATTTCCAGATTTGAACCCCCAACTTTAGAATTTTAATTAGGTATCGAAACGAACTTGAATTGGCACCAAAATTGGCAGTGTTTCAATACTATATGGAAAGTATCTCTCTATCGAATTTCGGGGAAAAATACCTTCGACAAGGTAGTTAATGAGCCAACCGAAGTTCAAGAAAATTCCTAAGGCATTCTGCCTTTGACTTTCATTTCCCAAATTTCCAATCGTTCAACCAAGAAGGTTATCCAACCATGGTTCATTTGTAAAATGAGGGTCTAAGATACACCCATAATATCTTTGGTAAGTGTTTAATATCAAAAACATCAACTAACAAGTTCACTACAAGATTTGGTTCCAAACCAGTCCAAACGTTAGGGTTTTCCGAAACAGAGCAGTCCACTTGTTTCAGTCACAACTCAGTCAATATAGCTCGAAATTGAGCATGGCTTACGCCGTTGGAAAATACATTCATAGTACTAAAATATCACAGAAGAAGTCATTCCCAAATTCGGCACCCATCTGGTTCAAATTCGGGCATCAAGTTGCTGCCTGTACACTTCATTCCAGAGGAGCAGAGCAACAGGACAGCGAACTTAAAACATTTGGTTCGGCTTGCTCACAGAGAATCAGAACGTGAATTTTATACCAAATTAAAGCTAGGAATGTCTAGTTTCAAACGCCACCGACGGCACATGATTTCGACATCCGAGGACAGAGTTATAGCCAAAATACCAACGCTGGACAGTGCATTACGGGACAGATTTCCAGATTTGCTGGTTTCGGAAAAAAATTCATTTGCTCCATTAAACCTCAATATTTTCCAATGAAATTTTTCACACATCTAATACATCCTATAAACATCCAATTCAAGCCATTAAACCATTAAGATTTGGCCTGGAAATGGCCGAACATAGCAGGGGCAAAATCGGAAGTTCTAGCCTCTTACACCCAATGAAGTTTCTACTAATTACCCATCACTAATGCATCATTATAATCACTAAACCAACAATATAATCACCATTAATCATCACATCAGCAACAACAACTCAAGTGTGGGAATACCAAGAGCCCACAATCACATTTTTACACCATAAACAAGTAACTAAGTGCATGCATGAGTTTGATCTTGCTATATAACCTCCAAAAGACAAGAATTTGTGGGTTGATCATTACCTCTTCCTTGGGTGTGCAAGACCAGAAAATTTCGGCCCTCTTGAAGCTCCAAAGAAACCGTGAGATGCAGCCTTTTGTTAGCTAAATGTAGTCTCCAAGTGGTTTGCTAAGAGATCTCCAAGTTTGGTGTGATTTGGGTGGATTTTGGTGCATGGATTAAAGATGAAAAATGAAGAACAAATGGAGAGTTCTTCTCCTCTTTGTTGTTCGGCCAAGTGAGGTAAAGAGAGAGAGAGTGTGCTGATGCAATTGGCTTCCAAAGGAAGATTCTTTGTGTGGTGTAAAATGCACCTCAAAGTCAACTTGAAATAGTGTAATTTAGGGTGCGTTTGGACTCGATTTCTCGAGCGTTTGGTTCACTAGTGCACTAAACCTCTAATGCACTCATGTTAATATAAATATTATTCACTCTTAATTGTCCCGGAATAAAGGTCTAAAGTCCCTCAAATGAAGTCGCGCGTGTGAAAACGCGTACCGTCAATTTTACCGCTATAACGCGAAACTTTCGAAAAATTCTTATAACGATTGCACTACTAACTATCACTTGAATATTTATACTTAAGATTACCTATTTTAGTACCATAGTACAAGTCTCTAATATTCCAAGCTTATTGTGCTACTACGCGGATAAAATCTCCAAGTACTATTCACTATTTTTACGAAACGCGCTCTAGGAAATTAATTTTCGAAACGAATCATTTTAAAAATATAACGAAGTTATATTACCATGTATTTAGGTCTAATGAGACTAGAAAATATTCCTTGGAAATAAAATCCAATTAAATAATTTATTAAGCCATAAATTAGGCATAAAATAATAGTTTTTGCGAGTCCTCACATCCTCTCCCCCTTAAGAAAATTTCGTCCTCGAAATTTACCTTGGTCGATGAATAAGTCTGGATACTTCTCCTTGATTGTCTCTTCAACTTCCCATGTTGCTTCCTCGACTCCATGGTTCTTCCATAGAACTTTCACTAGTGGTATCTGCTTGTTCCTCAATTCCTTCACCTTTCGATCCAGAAGTTTTACCGGTCTCTCCTCATAGGTTAGGGTTTCATCAATCTCAATATTCTCCGGTTGTAAAACATGAGAGGGGTCTGGATGATACTTCTTAAGCATGGACACATGAAACACGTTATGAATACGAGATAAACTCGGTGGTAATTCCAGCTTATAGGCTACATTCCCAACTCGCTGAATAATCTTATAAGGCCCTACAAACCTTGGTTGTAGTTTCTTCCCTTTTCCGGACATCAAACTTGCTTTTAAAGGCGTAATCTTGAGAAATACCATATCTCCAACAGTGAACTCCAAATCCTTCCTCCGATTGTCGGCATAACTCTTTTGTCTACTCTGAGCGGTTTGAATTCTTTGCCGTACCAATTTCACCTTCTCATTAGCCTCCTCAATCCAAGATACAGTAGTCGTGTCTAAGATTTTCCGTTCACCTACTTCATCCCAACAAATTGGGGATCTACACTTCCGACCATAAAGTGCTTCGTATGGAGCCATTTGAATAGAAGAGTGGAAACTATTGTTATAGGCAAATTCCACTAAAGTCAAAAACTTACTCCAATTCTCTCCAAAGTCCAGTACACAAGTCCTCAACATGTCCTCAAGAGTTTGAATTGTTCTTTCAGATTGTCCATCAGTCTGGGGATGATAGGTGGTACTAAAGTTCAACTTAGTCCCCAACACTTCTTGCATCTTTTGCCAAAACCTCGAAACAAATCTTGGATCCCTATCTGACACAATACTCACAGGTATACCATGTAGTCTGATAATCTCATCCAAGTACAATTTGGCCAACTTCTCCAATGGATATTTCATATTAATTGGCAGAAAATGAGCCGATTTAGTCAATCTATCTACTATTACCCAAATGGCATCATGGCCTTTCTGTGTCCTTGGTAAGCCTGATACAAAATCCATGGTAATATTTTCCCATTTCCACTCAGGTATTTCTAGAGGTTGCAAAAGCCCAGATGGTTTCTGATGTTCGGCTTTAACCTGTTGACAAACCAAGCATGTCTGGACAAATTGGGCAATTTCCTTCTTCATATTTTTCCACCAATATAGACCTTTCAAGTCTTGGTACATTTTGTTCCCTCCTGGATGTACTGTAAACTTTGATCGGTGTGCCTCTTCCAAAACTTCTTTTCTAAGTCCTTCATCCTTTGGCATAACCACCCGATTTCGAAATCTCAATATTCCATCTGATCCCAAAGTGAAATCGGTCTGGTCTCCCATCTTGACTTTCTCCACCAACTTTTGCATTTCAGGGTCCTTTTCCTGAGATTCCTTAATACGTCCCAATAAAGTGGAGGTTATCACAATATTCCCCAAAAGTACTTTCCTTGGTTCCAATCGAGGATTCCAATAGCTAACTTCCTCCAACAATCGAAATTCCTTAACCATCAATCCAGCCATCTGTACCTGACGGCTCAAAGCATCGGCCACTACATTGGCCTTCCCAGGATGGTACTTAATAATGCAGTCATAATCTTCCAGAAATTCCATCCATCTACGTTGCCTCAAATTCAGTTCCTTCTGAGAAAATAAGTACTTAAGGCTTTTGTGATCTGTAAAAACCTCGAATGTCACTCCGTATAAATAGTGTCTCCATTTCTTCAAAGCAAAGACCACAGCCGCTAACTCCAAATCATGGGTCGGATAATTTCCTTCATGCGGTTTCAACTTTCTGGAGGCATAAGCTATCACTTTATCATTTTGCATCAAAACACATCCCAAACCTTCCTTAGATGCATCGGTGTAAACCACAAAACTATCATGTCCATTTGGTAGAGCTAGAACAGGCGCTCTTGTCAACCGTCTTTTCAACTCCTGAAAACTTCCTTCACACTTAGAATTCCAAATAAACTTTCTATTTTTCTTGGTCAACTCAGTCATAGGTCCAGCGATTTTCGAAAAATCCTGGATGAATCTCCGGTAATACCCCGCCAATCCTATAAAACTCCGAACTTCCGTTGGGTTTTCCGGTCGTTTCCATTTCGAAACAGCTTCCACTTTAGCTGGATCCACTTTAATCCCATCCTTAGAAATTATATGCCCTAGGAAAGTCACTTCCTTCAGCCAGAATTCACACTTGCTAAACTTAGCATATAACTGATGTTCCCTCAAGATTTGTAAAACAATTCTCAAATGTTTCTCATGATCTTTCACATTCTTAGAATACACCAAAATGTCATCAATGAAAATCACCACAAATTGATCCAAGTAAGGCTTAAAAACCCTATGCATTAAATCCATAAAAGCGGCAGGTGCATTGGTTAACCCAAAAGGCATCACTGCAAACTCGAAGTGCCCATACCTCGAGTTGAAAGCAGTCTTAGGTATGTCCTTCTCCAAAATCCTCAATTGATAGTAACCTTGCCTTAGATCCAACTTTGAAAACACCACCGCCCCTTGCAATTGATCAAACAGTTCATCGATGTGGGGTAGTGGGTATTTATTCTTAATCGTAACATCATTTAATCCTCGATAATCTATACATAACCTCAAACTCCCATCTTTCTTCTTTACAAACAAAACTGGGGCTCCCCACGGAGAATCACTCTCTCGTATAAAACCTCGTTCCAACAAATCCTGTAATTGTAACTTCAACTCCTTCAACTCAGCTGGGGCCATCCTGTATGGTGTCCTTGATATAGGTGCTGTTCCCGGAGCTAAATCAATTTTAAAAGCTATTTCCCGTTCCGGGGGTAGAGACTCCAATTCCTCAGGAAAAACATCAGAAAATTCTTTTACTACCGGTGTGTCCTCCAGATTCACCTTATCGTTAGGGGTATTAATAAGAAAAGCCAAATACCCTTGAGCTCCTTTACTTAACAATTTTCTAGCCCGAATTCCCGAAATAAGTGCAGATGAGGCTAACTTACCCCTCACATCCAATTTCAAGGTTGCCTCCCCTGGAATACACAATTCTACAATTTTCGTCCTACAATTTAGTTGGGCATTATAACGGGCTAACCAATCCATCCCTAGGATCACATCATATCCTTTAATCGCTAAGCCTATCAAATCGGCCAGCAATTTTCTTTCCCTCACGCAAATTTCACTATTCTTATACACCATATTAGCAATTAGACTTTTGTCCCCAGTGGGTGTTTTAACCTCCAAGTCATATGATAACTTAATTGGCTTCAAGTCCATTCCACTCATGAAATCAGGGTTTACAAAAGAGTGCGTTGCACCCGGATCAATTAAAACCCTAGCTAGACGGTGAAAGATTGGAATTGTACCTTCGACCACTTCGGTCGCATCTGGAGCTTGTGGATAGTCCAATGCGTAGACCCTAGCCGGTACTTTCGGTCGACTCCCTCCGGCACTGGTCTGCTTAGAGGTTGATTTTTCAGGCCTCTGCAGGCTTCCCCCTGTCTTCAACGATTTCGGACAATTCGCGATTTGATGCTCAGTGCTCCCACACAGCAAGCATTTTCCCAGCTTTCTCCAGCAGTCATTCTCAGAGTGGTTGGATTTACCACAATACCCACAAGTAACTTGAGGGGTCACAGTCGATCCAACAGATGGTGCCCCCTAGCTTGAGCCGTCCCGCTACGACCTCCCCTAGATAGAGCTCTCCTAGAAGCTCCAGCAGTTCTCGTTCCCCCTTCCCCTCTTCCCTTTTTAGAAGGGTGTACAAACTTACTGGTCTGCCCAGTAGTGCGACTAGGGAAATTCCTTTTCCTATTGTGGAAATCCCTCACTTGAGATCTTGCATTCTCAACCCTTTGCGCTTTCTATAAAGCCTCAGTAAACGTAGAGATTTGGGCTGCAGCCAGGCCCTCCTGAAGTTCTACATTAAGTCCCTGTATGAACCTTCTAATCCTTCTCCGTTCATCGGCTACTAACTCAGGAGCGTATTTGGAAAGTTTGGTGAACTTCCCTTCATACTCTGCTACCGTAAGGGTTCCTTGTTTCAACTTAATAAATTCGTCCTCCCTTTTCTCTTGGATCAAGGGCGGAAGAAACTTTTCATTAAACTCCCTTGTGAAATTCTCCCAAGTCCAAGGGGTTCGAGCTCTTTCCCATTTTCCTTTTATCAAATCCCACCAAGCACGGGCTACTCCCTCAAATTGAAAAGCAGCAAAGTTCACTCGCCTATCCTCAGTATAGTCTAGAGCGGCGAATATGTTGGTCATCCTTTCTAACCAATTCTCCGCTACTTCGGGGTCAGGTTCACCCATAAACTTAGGCGGGTTAAACTTTAGGAATCTTTCCAGGGCTCTATCCTCTCCCCTATCCTGGCCCCCAGGTTGGTTAAATGGTCCAGGACCCTGTCTCTCCGCTAGACGTTCTAGGATATCAGTCATCCTATTGATGGCAGTAGCCACTTGGTTACCCTCAACGTTTTCCTGTCCCTGGGTCGGTCCAGTTGCCGAACCCTGGTCATCCCCCTGAGGTTGGGCCTGTCTAGACGCTCGCCCACGGCCTCGACCACTCCTTAATCCTTCCATTAGTCTAAGCGTGCCTAGTGCAAGAAATAAATTAATTTAAGCAGAAAACAAGAATTATATCGAATTTAGAACTAACCAAGAAAGCATTGAAATTAACAATAATTTACATTCATAAGCATGTCAAGTTCGTACAATTAGCAAGTTAGGGACAATTCACAAAATATAGCACACAGGTGCTCAGAAGTATACTTCTAGTCACAGAAGACTAAAGTAAGAACAAGTGCCCAAAAGTAGGCCACACAAGCATGCAAAATACAATGGCCTCAGCACTCGCGTCACCCTAACTAGTCCTAACTGTACCAGTCAAAAGTCAAAAGAGGTCAACGACCAAGATCCTAGTCCATAGCAGGGCTATCAGGAGGAACCTCCTCCTCGGGATCCTCCTCCGGATCCTCCTCCTCCTCATCAGGAATCACCTCAGCAGCGTCCTCAACCAAACTAGTCGCATCAGCCAGAATCTCGAAAGCCCGAGTACGGACATCCCGTCCTAACCTAGTAAGTCGAGCCCTAGTATCCTGAAGCTCCTGGTTAACCACTGCAGATGTGGCTACCTCACCCTCTAGCACCTCCTCGAGCTCGGCAATCCGCTCACCCTGAGCGCCGACCATCTGCCTAAGCTCGTCTACCTCAGCCTGTAAAGCGCGGTTGGTATCCACCAACTGACGACGCTCGTCGTCCATAGCATGCACTACATGACTCGGGTAGGCGTAAGTCAACCTACACGGACATCGAGGGTATCTATCATACGGTGAGTAGCGTACTCGAGCCCCTCCTACTCGAGCTCGGTAGAAGATAGTCCTAAGAGGCTCATAATGACCATTCGCATGGCCATTCCCATTAGCTGCCGGGGCTCCGTTTCCGTCAGCCATCCCTGCAAAATAATAACAATAATAATATTTTTCAGGTTAGAAACTTAAATCACTACTCAGTTCCAATATCCTGCAATGCATGTCTATCTTAATAGCTGGTTCATCCCATTCGTCACTTGAGGTAGGACTAACTTAGTTGCTAGCTCGCCTCAAGTATCACTTAGGGTAGGATTAAATCATCCCGTATCGAGTCTTAAAGGTAGAGTATCTAATATGTCTCCCATATAGACCTCTAACCTAGTGCTCTGATACCAACTGTGACGCCCCACATCTCCCTAAGGCGGACCAAAGGGTATCCGCGGACGCCTGCCCAGCTCTCGCCAGGACTCAAGCAATTCCATTCAATTTAAAACCGAATTAAGCACTTCGATGAGAGCAACATGAATACAATAATGCGGAAGCGTTCAAGCTTAATAAGTCACTTAATGTATAACCAGTACATCGGTAATCATAAAAAGACTTAAATTCAAAGTACACATCAGGGCCCAAACCTTTCAAGTTTTCAATTTCCAAAAGCACAACCCAAACCAGGGCCTAGTCAAAATATATAACAGGAGTCTTAACAAAATTACAACGGATGGTTTCTCCATATTTCTCCAAGAGTCGGTCCTGTTAAGGAAAACAAAACTATAGGGTGAGCTAACGCTCGTGAGGCCAAGAACACACATGCAATCACTTAGTCAAATAACAATCCCAATTTAATAAATAAAACCATGTCTTTTCAATAATCAATTATTCAAACAGGAAAAGGTAATCAGAAACAATTCAAGGATATAGTAGCTCTCAGGAGCTAAGTTCCACTCGATCTGCCGTTGTCATTCGTATACTTTCCCGCATTGACCCTCCTGTCAACCGGGTCGGTATTTCCATTTCCGTAGATCACCACTTTCTTCCCTCCGTCCACCGTACACCCCAAGGGCCCACAATGACCATAATTGGGTGATACTCAACGAGTATGCCAAGCAAGACCTCTTATTAGGTCGAGCTTATGTGTATCTCATGGCTCGTCCAAATCCCCGACCAAGCCCATTGCTGGCTCGAGTCTAAGGACGGCCTATGAGTTTGGGCGTCCCCCATTCATTTGGTAGTCGAGGAGATTCACTCCAACGACACAAGCATTCATGACATGACATTGCATTTCATTCATTCATTCAATACATTTCATTCATTCATTCATTCATTCATTTGAAATTAGAACGAGTGCGATAAAGTACGCACCCGCCCTTATTTTTAAAACTCCCAACAAGTATCACAATAAGCAAGTATCAAATTCATACACTTGACACTCACCGAGCAATTCAATAAGAATTATTTTCTGGGAGTTCAAGTGTCCGCGGTGAGATCCTCTTGAAGGTCTCCTTGCGCGCCTGGCAATTTAATAGTGGATAATCACACAATTAACCCACTTATCAAGAAAGATTGTACACTAGTACAATCTAAGAATTATTTCGAAAAAAAGGGAACCTCAATTACACGTAAATCGAGGTTCAACTTGCCTTTTATCATGTACAATATTATTTGAGTTTTTATCATGAAAATCGTAAACAAAACGTTTAAGAACATCAAAAGAATAAAGAGTTTTTTGAAAAACTCTATTTCTTTGAAATTGGAAAATTTTCCACTTTTACGATAATCTTTGAAAAATCATAACTCGCTCGGTATAAGTCGAGAATTGGAAAACTTTATACCGTTGGAAACCTCTTAGAGAGTACTATAAGTTCCTAGAAGACACTTTTCCATGAATCGAAGTGAAAAGTGGTCAAAAATGAGCTTGAAAACGCAGGGTTGGTTTTCATGGCAGAATTAAGTTGGATTTCGGCCAACTTTGGAAATTCGGCACGATTCACACGTTGCAAACCGGCCTCTGAAATTTACAGCTCAATTAGTGTTACAAGGGAGGTTTATAACAAAACAAGCGGATCAAGAATCAGAGTTTCGAGCACCGAGATACGGTAGCCCGAAGTTGAGCAAATTCAAGACTGGATGAGAATTTTCCAGATTTACACCTCTAACTTTAGTAATTCGATTGGGTATCGAAACGAACTTGAATCGGCACCAAAATTGGCAGTATTTCAATACTATATGGAAGGTATCTCTCTATCGAATTTCAGGGAAAACTACTTTCGGTAAGATAGTTAATTAGTCAACCAAAGTTCAAGAAAAATCCTAAGGCAATCTGCCTTTGACTTGCATTTCCCAATTTCCAATCGTCTAACCAAGAAAGTTATCCAACCATGGTTCATTTGTGAAATAAGGGTCTAAGATACACCCATAATATCTTTGGTAAGTGTTTAATATCAAAAACATCAACTAACAAGTTCACTCCAAGATTTGGTTCCAAACCAGTCCAAACATCATGGTTTTCCAAAACAGAGCAGTCCACTTGATTCAGTCACAAATCAGTCAATATAGCTTGAAATCGAGCATGGCTTTACGCCGTTGGAAAATACATTCATAGGACTAAAATATCACAGAAGAAATCATTTCCAAATTCGGCACCCATCTGGTTCAAATTCGGGCATCAAGTTGCTGCCTGAACACTTCATTCCAGATGAACAGAGTGGCAGGACAGCGAACTTAAAACATTTGGTTCGACTTGGTCACAAAGAATCAGAACGTGCATTTTATACCAAATTAAAGCTAGGAATGTCTAGTTTCAAACGCCACCAACGGAACATGATTTCGACATCCGAGGACAGAGTTATAGCTAAAATACTACTGCTGGTCAG
>NW_020863392.1:0-20532 GCF_003713205.1 Coffea eugenioides | reverse complement strand
CCGATTTCTTTAATTCTATTATTACTCCCTAACTTTTGTAATTTAGCCCCATATGTAATTCACCAATTTCATTAATTTTACTATGGCACTCTAACTTTTGCAATTTAACCCCCATATGTAATACACCAATTTTATTATTTCTATTATGGCACCCTAGCTTTTACAATTTAGCCCCTATTTTTTATTAGGAAATTGCGAATGGTATCTTGATAAACTATGCATAAATATTTTATAATTTTCTCAAACTTAAGTAATAATTTGTTATAAACTCTAAAGATATATCTTTCATTACAATAGTTATAAGGCAGCCAGGTCTTTTTATCAATGGAATAAGAAATTTATGCCAGATTTATCCTTTGTACTACGTGCCAAGTAGTATTAGCAAAGGAATAACAAAGTACTACAAAGTAATTAACAAAATAGCCTTCAGGGAGTGTAGTTTATGGGCAAATGAGCATTATCTATTCAAAGTACCAACTTTTTATGGGCATTTTACTCTCAAACATATAATTTATGATAAATTTATAAATGTTTGTAAGTAAAATTCAAAAAGTGTTACACTGATTTCTTACGAAACGAAAACTGGCAGGTTATCTTTTCAACATAAATTAAATTTTTTTAAAAAAAAGAAATGGCCCATAAAGTACCAACTCTTTGTGGGTTTCCTCCATTACATGAACAAATATTCTGCTCTTTATGGGCATTTCACTCTGAATCATTTAATTTATGTTAAATACATAAATGTTTGTAAGTAAAATTCAAAAAGTGTTGCACTAATATTTTTATGAAAGGGAAACTGGTAGGTTTTGTATTTAACATAAATTAAATATGTGAAAGCAAAAAAAAGAAAGAAATTACCCATAAATCTATGTCTTGCAAATCTATACTAGTAAAATAGTTTCAAACAAAATTAAACATTAAAATAAACTGTAATTTATACACATTAAAATATCTGTAATTTATACACATTTTGCAACTACTACTTTGTGTTTTCTCTGTAATGAATTTTTTAACTATTGAGAACTTAAGTTTTGTCATGCAAATCTATACTAGTACAATAGTTTTAAACAAAATTAAACATTAAAATAAATGTTTGAAAAAGAACAAAAGTACATTTATCACTTGCAGTAATGTAACAAAATTTTCTCAACCATTATCAATATTTTCACAAAAGTATTAAAAACTAGCAATTGACAATATTAAAAAATAGCAATTTAATTAGTGACGACTTTTCTTGTCATTATAATCTTGAATAAATTAGTGATAACATTATGTCATCACTAAATTTTCTTTGATTTTGACTTAACAATAATGTCTTATTAATAGCATTTGATTATTTTTAATGAAAGTCTGTTATAACCATAGAATTTGACTTTCGTTATTTTCAATTAATGATGTACTTTAGTGCTGCAATTATAAAAAATTGCAGGGCTAAAATATTTACAAATTATAAAAGTATATTTTCACTTATATGTAATTAACAAATTTTGCCACCTATATTGATGAAAATTTGTGTTTTTGTACTAAAAAATAAAGAATAATATTATAGCAATAAAATCTATGCTTCAAACCAAATTAAAAATAAAAAAAGCATGATGATTGGTCTCAAATGTTGGGAAAATGATTATTTTTATTGAAACTATGTTATAACCATATAATTTGAGTTTAATTATTTTCAATTACAAGATGTTCTTTAGTGCTGCAATTATAAGAAATTAGTATAAAATATTAGCAAATTATAAAAGTACATTTTCAATTATATGAAATTAACAATTTTTGCCACCTATGTTGATGAAAATTTTTATTTTTTGCTAAAAAATACAGAATAATACTATAGCATTAAAATCTATGGTTCAAACCATATTACAAATCTAGAAAAAAACATGATTTTTGGTATCAAATGGAGGGAAAATGAGTGAAGTCAAAATTTTGATCAAATCATAGTGAAAGTGTCGCGCAACAAAAACAATATCCAAAGCAAAGCAAAGACCAAAGCAGCGGAACACATTCTGAAAACAAAAGCAACGGAACACTTGGTCTGACTTAAAGCAACGGAACACTTGAGACAAACTTTCACCGAGCTGAAGTAAACAAAAGCTTCCGCAAAACAGAGCACTAAGCACCAAAACAGAGCTTCCGCACTAAGCACCAAAACGGAGCTTCCGCACGGCCTGATACTTTCACCCACACAACAAATCCGTTCTCTGGCTTCTCACTAGCATCACCATGGCTGTCCAGCATTAAAGTACAAGGTTTTCATTGGAAAGGTTCATTTTTCTCTCTCCTATACATTTTCCCCAATTTTTCCAAATCCCTAATATGTAAGATCCTTTTTGTTATCGCTACTGAGTCGCCTGGATTAAGCTGTGTAGCTACTTGTTTTAGCTTCAATATTTCGGGTTATCTGACCACGGGTTAGGGTAGTTTAGGATGGTCCGAGGAGCCAGTGCTCCTTATTTTCTGGAATGCATTAAAGAGGGAGGAGACAGAATTGTTGAAAATTGGAATGGAAGCCTATGTTAGGCATTCCGAGAGAAGGGATCGAGTTTTGTTTAAATAACTAGCCAATTAGGTGAGTAGTTCAAGGTTATTTCATTGACAGTGCAATTAATTTTTGTAGGCTTACCCAGTAAGCGAAGTTTTGAGCTTCCATGGTTTTGGTTTGCTGTCGTTGGAAATACTGATATATTAAATTTTTGTGGCCCTATTGCTAATTACGTAATACATGTCTTGGTTGAGAGTTAGGTGTAACTGTGACCAAAATCTTTTTCGTTTTCTTGGGTATATATCCCCTTATCCGATAAGGTTGCCATGAAAGGGGACAGAAATTGAGGGAATGGACGAAGGAATCATTTATGTCCACTGCCCAGTTCTTGTGAATTAGCAGCAACCAAGACTCTAGTCTCAGTGGGTCTATTTTGTCTAATATTTTCAGTTGCATTGCAATAAATTCTGGTATTGTTTTTTTAAAAAGAAAATTCTGGTTTTTGTATATAGGGATCGAAGGGTTAAATTAACACCCTATATCTGAAATCTGCACTTTTGATGGCTTAATAAGTAGCATAGTTATATTGATTATGTACAGCATTAATCCTCCGAAGTGGAGCATAAGCTATGGATTTAGTTGACAAATTGATAAAGTCAAATCGGTCATATTTTATTCAAGTATAATTCTCAGAAGTATGCATGTTAAACAGTGTATATATTTATTCTTTTCCCAAAAATACCAGTTAGGATGATCAAGAAAAAAAATGAACCAGCAATCTAATTTTTGTTCTTTTCTAAAAATCACTGAAGAAATAGATAAGCTAACAATCTAATTTTTCTACAATAAGTTTAACGTTTTGCTTTTGAATAAATGGCCCTCGTTTGATTACTCTAACATTTAAGTGGCACTAGACTATTAAACCACTCTATGGAGATATTAGATATACATATTCTACAATATTTTTAATCCAGGCTGTCCTACATATTATCACATCACTAAATGACTTTCTGATCTTAGCCGGTGACCACAATTTCATTTAGCTATGGTTTGTTTTTCAATTTACTTGACCGAGCTCAGGTAGGACATTAGGAACTGTGATGAGTCAATTCAGGCTAATTGTAAAGCGCATAGCCATCAGTGGAAGCTTTAAGGACTTTCACTAACCTAGAATTGGATGTTCTCATATTTAGTTCAAAGTCACGTATTCCTTAAAAGATATGAGCAATTTGAAAACCTGTCTTTCTTGTTAGTAAACTGATTATGCTCAAAGTGCCCTTTTTCCTCAAGATACTCCAGATTCTAAGTTTGTTAAAAGGAGATGCTAAATTTATCTTTAATGGATGTTAAAGATGCTGGTGGAGAAGGTCTATGCCTTGTATTCAAGTCCTTACAGATGCATGCCTTTTTTCCTTTTTGCCCCCTCTTCTCTTTTTGCGAGACTTTTCTGCTGCCAATAGAGTGGTGCACAGAAGCTAGAAGTACCTGTTCAGTGGTATGCAGTTGTCATTGTGCATTGCCCTTGCTTCTATTTTTCGTTTTTTTTCCCCTCCCCTGTAACGTTTTCTTTGACCTTGAAATCCCATGTATTCTATGCATTACTGAACACTTACAATCTTCATGGTCAAAATTTGTATATGTTACGAGGTTTGATTGTACAAAAATAGAGCATATGAGTTTTGACTGCATGCTCTTTTTTTGCCGTGCAAAAAAGATTGATCTTATATGGCTCTGTAAGTATAATGGGAGTAGATTGGTCAGTATGTGAGGAACTAAAGCAGAGAATTAGATAAGGAAGAACTGGAACTAAATCATTTTGTAAGATTTTAAAAGGCTTGTATGGCAGATTACAGTTATCAATAAGTTGGAAGCTTCATACAGGGAGACTTAGTTATATTATATAAAAGCTCCTTGTTCTGGTTTGATTAGAGAATCTTTTGGTCCTATAGTTGTTTGCTGGTTTATTCCTTCATCAGTGGTTAATTGAATAGGTTACTGTGGGTTATAATATCTGAATACAATTCTTAAGATATTGACAGTGTATCTGTTTGCATTAATTCTTGGTTGTCTATTATAACAGGTTGAAATTGCTAAGGCCTATGAAAAAGGTGGAGCAGCATGCCTCAGTGTATTAACAGACTAGAAATACTTTCAAGTAAGGATTTAAACTCTTCAGTCATTTGGTGACTTTTTTCTTCAGGGTCATATAAGCCTGTCTCTGCAAGTCAATGTATTTGTTTTTAAGTTAATTCTTACTGCTAATTATCATCACTACTTTTTTGTTTCTGTGCTCCATAAAATAAGGGAGGCTTTGAGAATTTGGAGAAGATAAGGAATTCAGGAGTGAAGGTATTTTTTTTCTTCTTGATGCATATTTCTGCTGAATATTAGCTCGAAGTATTATTTTTGAAAGTGATTGCTGAAACAATTTACATGTGCAGTGCCCTCTGTTATGCAAAGAGTTTGTTATAGACGCTTGGCAAATATACTATGCTCGCACAAAAGGCGCAGATGCAATCCTGTTAATTGCTGCTGTTTTACCAGATCTTGATATCAAATACATGACTAAGATCTGCAAATTGCTTGGTTTAACACCACTCGTGGAGGTATGGTTATTGTTTTCTTCTTTCTTTCCTTTTGCTGTCTTAACAATTAATAGAACTCAATTCCCTCCTCACTTTTAGTGTTAGATTTAGGACGTTTAAGTCAGGGTAATTTTCATTTTCTTGTTTGTGATTTGTACAAAAATCGGAATATCAACAAAAATCTGTAATGATATCTCAAGTTTGTTTTTCGTCTTCTTCATGAAGAAAAAATTTCTTTTTTAAACATATGTAGGTTAGTGGTCCTTCTGTTCTCATGAAGGCTGTCTAATAATTATCTTGGTACTTTACTTGAAGCAATTTTGGTTTTATTTTTTCCTGATTTTGGTTTTATTTTGTTTTTCTTGTCAAGTAAAACGTTTGAAGTATCAATGATTTTGACCTTTGTTTGTCATATCTCATTTTTTAGGTACATGATGAGAGGGAGATGGATCGTGTTCTTGGGATTGATGGGATTGAACTTATTGGAATAAACAACCGTAACCTCGGTATGTTTCTAAAGAAAATTCTATATCGATCATTTAAATCTTCTCCTTCTTGATTGTGCATTTAAAGTTTGATACCTTGATATTTTGATTCTGAAGCTGCTATCAAGTTTACATTCGATTGTAGCTGTATTTGGACAAAAATTAGTTCCTTGTATTCTTACTAACATCGATGAGAAGGCCTAAATATTTTCAAGTAGCTAATCATTTGCTGAAGTGTATATCATTTGCACTGTGATGCTATAAATAATAATACCAACAAATTAATTCTGTTATGACAATCCCCTACTACCCTTTTTTTTTTTAACTTTCTAGGAATTAACTTCTTTGACATACTTCCGCACGGCACCAATTGCTAGATGCCAAAATCTGGTGCTGGATACTCTTCCTAGTTATATCTCATCTTGCTTAGTGCTGATATTCAATATGGTTGCATGATATAACCTTTTTCTCTTAGAATGGTAGTTCGTAAACAGTCAGTCAGGAAAAAATGAGTTAGGTAACAATGGGTAAAGGTGCTCATCTTGAGGATGGGTGAGTGGAAACAAGCTATAAATCCGAAAAGAACAAGGATGAAGATGATAAAAAATGCACAACCTAGAAAAAATGTTAAAAGAGCAATGAGTAGCTTACAGAATCAGTACAAGTCATTTGTTGGAGTCTTGCAAGTTAATTTAGCTTTGTCTATCTGCAGAAACATTTAAGGTTGACATCAGCAATACTAAAAATCTTCTTCAAGGAGAACGTGGGAGAATAATCCGAGAAAGAGGCATAATTGTGAGTATCCTATTTCTGCACTTTTCTCATGCCCTTTAAGATTTCTCCTTCTTTGTTAAATTGTTGACAGAGGCACATGACTGCCTCATTACATATTATTTTGTCTAATCACCAATGTATTCATTTTCCTGTCTTCAAAATCTTTAGGTCGTTGGTGAGTCTGGACTTTTTACACCTGCTGATATTGCATACGTGCAAGAAGCTGGCGTCAAAGCGGTATGTTATGAATGTTTTGTAGGAAAGTTGTCTACTTTTTCTACTTCCACAATCATTTCCCATTCCCTTGAATGTATGAGAAGGGGCAGGAAAAGCTGCAAGCAGGCATCGATTCTAGTTGTAAACAATAATTACTGTGAGAGTCCAATTTAATTGTTCAATAAGTTGAGCTATTTAAAGAAGAAGAAAGAAAATAAAAAAAAACTGTTTTAGAGAGCTCTTTAGTTGAGCTTATGTAGTGTTGTATTTGTATAGATTGGACTGTGATTTCTAACTTCTTGCTGGTGTTGTAATATGTGGGCCCAAATTATATGAGGTTCTTAATGAATTGTAATTTTTGTCTTAATAATCTAAGTCTCATTACTTGTTCTTTATTATTGTACTCCTCCCCTTACCTACTTCTTTTACTCTTTTATGACAGATAAATGCTATTCATACTAGCTTTTGGAAGATATCTATGGTTATGGTTGAAGAATGTTGAAGACAAAATTGCCTTTTGCTCATGGAGTGATTCATTTAGATGTTCTTCAATTTCTTAAACTGTGATTGCTTTTGTAAATGTACCTTATGTACAAATGATATTTTGGACAAATGTTATTTTTGTAGGCATAGTTGGGTAATGTACACTTGAATTTGACATTTGAGAATGCTATATTATTACCATGTAATCTAATGCAAATACTTTTGGTTATCAATCGTTCATGTTTATTTGTATGGTTTGTTTAAAATCAACGATTTAGCAATGATTACAGACCAAATTATGACTATTAAGCTATTGAGAAATTATCTAATGACAAAAAAAAGTTGTCACAAAATAGAAAATAAAAACTCCTTGTCACAACAGAGATTGTCACTAAATCTAAGCTACATTTGTGACGACAATTGTTGTCAGTAAAATAGTTATATACAATGGCTTTCGGTGCTTTTTAGTGACGACTTTAAGTAGAGCATTTTTGACAAAAGATCAAGTCGTTAATAAAACACTTCCGGATTGTCGTCACTAATGACCACTATTTAGTGACGACAATCAGGTCGTCACTAAATTGTTGTCATTAGTTACGACAATCTGGAAGTGTTTTATTGACGACTTGATCTTTTGTCAAAAATGCTTTACTTAAAGTCGTCACTAATGACAACTATTTAGTGACGACATTTTAGGTCGTCACTATTTACTTTTACCGACGGGGATTTAGTGACGACTTTGTGACGATCAAAAAGTCGTCAATAAAAGGTATTTGTGACGATATTTGTATGTTCTGTGATGACTTTGTGTTGTCACTGATGAACAATTTTCTTGTAGTGAAATATCAAGTTCCTGGCTGTTAAAGAAAGAGTGCAGAATGGACAGTTATCGATAGAGCACATCGGGACAAATTCCATGGTTGCGGATCCGCTTACTAAGGGATTGCCACCCAAATTGTTTCATGAGCATACTGCTCATATGGGTGTCGTGTTATTAAATGATGTACAATTTTAGTGGGAGTTTTGTTATTTTGAATGCTCTTATGATATTTTTCAGTTATTAAGGATTTAAAAATATTTTATGCATAAATAAAGTTTAGATTTATTTACACTATAACTTTGGTATGGTTTGATCTCATAAAATTTAAGGTGGACCAGTTGAAAATAGGCATGTTTTGATCACATTACATGAAATTTTCATGCTACACATCCACATCATGATTCATGTCATTCAATTGCATTGATATATTTGACCATTGATGGGTCGAGTTACGAAATTGTAACAAAGGCCGCTTTGATCCTATATTTGTGTAATTGATGGACCGAATTGGTTACAGATACATTGTGATAGTGACAGTAAAGTTGAACTCATACGGTTAATTGCAAAATATAATTATAAGATTACACATATAGTCCAAGTGGGAGATTGGTGGATCCTTAATCCAACATTGGACTTATATGTGAATAATTATATATTGCAAACTGTCAATTAAGGTTAAACCCAATTAAAGTGATCAAATATAGTTTGGGTTTAATGTATCTAATAGGATGTGGGCCCTTTAATATGTAGAAACTTATGAGCTCCTATTTCAATGATGGGCTGAAATAGGGCTCCAAAAGGTAACAGGAATGTTACCTATAAATAGGGTTATGGTCCCCAGGTCACAGGTATCGTTTTAGTTGTCGTATTTTCTAATACCACAAAACAGCCCTTCCCTGATATCCCATCGTCAGGAAAGATACCAGAGAGAAACTAAATGCCTCTCTCAAAGGATTGGTGAATACCTGTTGACCTGGAAAGCCATCCTAAATATCTAAGGGATTCAAGTATCAAATTTATCAATATGGATTCAGGTACGCTTCCGCTATTTTACAGTTAATTTATTTCTTAATAATCGCCATACAGATCTTGGGTTTAAAGGTGATGGTTTTCACCGGTGGTTAGATTTAGATAACCACCCTTACGGGCGAAACTTTAAAAATTTGACCCACACATCCGCTAGGAAGCACCGTGCCCAACCGCTGAGCATTCCAGTCACCCTGACCAACAAAATCTGAGACTGCACATTCCTGAAAATTATCCACTTGCCGACATAAAGGCCCCATTCCCAACCAATTATCATGCCAAAAACTAATAGCGCCCCTAGCCAAAACCCACCTGATATGTTGCTCAGCCATCCCTTGGATAGCCACCGTTCGCTTCCAAGTCCAAGAATCACCGGGAGAAGTATCAGCAAAACAAGGATGCAGATTGGGGCAGTTTTTGCAATGCATAAACTCAGCCCACAAAGACTGCCTCATTCGGAAACATCAATATGAAATCTTATGCAGCGGTTATTGAGAATAATCCTCATAGAATATGATAGCCTAATTAAGACCAATAATTTTTTCAATCCCAAATAAGAAGTATGGCAAGAACAATTTTGTATGGTTAGAACAATTTTATTATTTACCTATCAAATTACAGTAATGCAGTTAAACTATACGCAGCTGCATGATGATCAAATTTCAGTATTAGAGCAGTTCATAAAGAAGTAATACTAGTGTTGAAAATTCGCCAAGCTTAGATGTAGTATTATCTTTTTTTTTTGGATAAATTAGATCTAGTATTATCTAGTGACGGATTATGCGGAGAATTAGTCAATTAACATCCTAATTTGTAAACCCACAAATTAAAAATATTTACAGATATTTCACCATTAAGAATAAGTCAACTAACAGCCTAAACTATAAGCCCACAAATTAAAACCATTTACAGATATTTCACCATTACAAGGAAAAAGGATTAAGATACAGAAGGCAATTTTATACATGCAAGTGCGTACATCATTCTTTTAGGTTAAAAAGGAAAATGGAATGGCAAGTGCCTAAATATTATTGTAATTGCCCCAAGAATGAGGGATTCTAAATTCAAATTTCTCCGTTCCTCTTTGCTTCTTAAGTTCCATTGTTTCCCTCGAATTTTTTTTTTTTTGAAATGTCATTGTGATTGCCAAATGATTACACTATCTATATTTAAATACAAGAATGAAATACATTTTCACCGCAGCCTCCAAGTTGGATGCATTCAATCAATTTAAAACAAAGCGTAGGTAGTAGAACTTTTCAGTTCATCTGTTCAATCAATTTTATAATCATACTGTGACTATTGAGAATAATCCTAGTAGATGCATTAATACTTAGTAATATGATATCCCAATTAAGAATAATAAATTTTCAATCCAGATTAAGTACTATAACTAGAATAATGTTTTCTTTTCCTGTCAAGTTACATTTCATGTAATTAATTCATAAACAGCTGTATATATAAGATCAATTAATTTCAGTTTTGAAGCAGTTCAAGACAAAGTAATCCACCTTGTGTTGAAGGTCTACTGCGTCAAGCTTAGATGTGGTAGATGGATTATTCGAAGAATGAGTCAATACAGCCCACAAATTTTTATACTGACATTTGTGCGTTGATTCTACGGCTAACTGCTAATTCAAAGATTTTGATTCCCCTTGTCTGGTTCTTGTCTGAATTTTTCCATCCAATCTTTCAAGAAGATACCATACCACAATTACAAAATTGCTTCAAAGATTCAAGTATATGGAGGAAGAGGAAATTCAACATTTCAGTCATGATGAGCACCCTCTGATCACGATTGAATTGCAGAAAAACAATGATAATGGCGATGGAGATGATAAGAAAGTAGAAATCTACTACGGGTGTCAAAATCAAATTTTGGAGCCCACAGCATATTGTTGCTTCAGCTGCAATTTCTTTCTCCACAAACCATGTGCAGAAATTCCTTTGCAGATTACTCATCCGATGCATCCCCAGCATCCATTAGTGCTCCATAGGGAGCCACCTTATTCTTCTGGTAGTTGTACTTGTGATGCTTGTGGCCAAAAGGGTTGGAAGTTTTTCGCCTACAGTTGTTCCTTGTGCAAATTTGATCTCGATATATCGTGTGCTTCTCAAGACCGGTCAGGCAATATTGATTGAGTCCTCATTATTGATTGCGTTTTATGTTTTTGGTAATTTAATTTGTTGTATTCTTACTTCTTACTAGAATTCATTGTCATTTTTTTCACCTCTTTTTTTTTGGGGCCATTGGGGTAACATAAAGTAAGCGGCCCTAAAAGATCTCTAAATTTCAATTTGCCCCATTTTTATTTCAAATTGCAATATTTAACCCCTCTTTAACTTTTAAATTTGATGAATCCAACATAGTTTGCCAATTATTCGTCAATAACTTTATCTGAACTGGTCTTTGTTACCGATGTTAGTACCCGGGTCAAATTTACTTATACTGGCTTCACCCCTATTTAAGCTTGACTACCTCCAATAGCTATAGAAATAAGTGCACTTTTTTTATGAGATTTTTTAATGAAAAAAAAGTTAATAAAGATGTTAATTTCAAATTTCATTTTTTGGCAGCACGTTCTAGTTTAATTTTTTCGTACTAGTTTAATTGACATAAATGGCAGAAAATTCACGAAATGAAGGGCACTTGAATCACATTAGAAGTTAAAGGGGGTTAATTATGTGATGTAGTCAAAAGAATAAGGGATGCAAATTGGCATAAGGAGAAAGTTGAGGGCTTAAACTGTATTTTACCCTTATTTATTCATTAACTATTCGTGCCCGTATTTATCTATTTATTCATTATGTTATGTGTTCTTTTTTCTTTTCTCTTTTATTTGGTGGCCCTTTTCCCTAAAAAGATAAAAGTGGCATCATATCATTCTGATTTTTGAATTTTCTTTTCTTGTAGGTTTGCTAGAGAAGGACAATCAGATTTCGGAGATCCAGGCAGACATTTGGTCAAACTGCCCTCCAATGGTGCAGCCCAAAACTTGATCAAACTTTCTCTTCTTCACTGCAGCATTACTAGCAGTCTCAGAAAAATTAATACCGAAGAAAAGATAGTAGTATCTACGCACAATCACCCACTTGTTCCATCCAAGATGATGCTAACCAAGCATGAGATTAATAGTGCTACTGCTGATCAAGAAGAAGCAATACTATCAATTTGTGACTGGTGTATTGAGCCTATTCTCTTGTTTGATCCTCACTATGCTTGCGCCGAGGGCGATTACTTTCTCCATAAGACTTGTTATCAATTCCCTGATGAACTACAAACCCCAAAACATCCCAAGCATTTGCTTACACCGATGACAGTATTGGCTGTTGCTGGCAACTTTAGGTGTCATGCCTGTCTAAAGGAGGGAAGTTGTCTCTACTATGAATGCAAATCCTGTAAATTCTACATTTGTATCAAGTGCGTGAGTGCGAGCTTGACATCAGCTGTTTTGCACAATTCTCATAAGCATCTCTTAACTCAGGTTGAAAACACAAATCGGATAACGTGCAATGCCTGTGGCTTTGACAGAGGTAGTTTTGGATTTAGTTGTGAAGATTGCCATTTTTATTTGGACTACGAGTGTGCCCTGATGCCACCTACAACCAAACAGAAATGGGACGAGCATATGCTCGTGTTATCTTATCCTCCTTTTGTTGAACATCCAGATGAATTTTGCTGTGTGATCTGTGACCTCCAAATGAATCCCAATGAATGGATGTACCACTGTCATGAATGTGACCAATCGTTTCATCCTTGGTGCATTCCCCAGATTCATCAAAATACCAAGTTTGGGCGTGCCATGTATGTAGATGAGCACTCTCACCCTCTCACCCATATTCCCGAGGCATATGACGATGCAATCTGCCATGGCTGTGATAATAGTTTTGATGATGGGGAAGAGGCTTTTCAATGCACAGAGTGCAGCTATTGTCTCCGTGCAGATTGTGCTTGCAAAAGGGAAGTTCTAGATCCTTGAGTACAATAATAGCTATTGATAACTCAACAGAACACTGTGTAATTGAGCTTTATATGCAATGTGATGCATAGATTTTTTGGTCCAATACTGATTTACGCTTCTCTTTGGGGAAACTTGATGCATTTTGGGGGCTGGACTTGTTCATCTCATTTTGGGGGCTGGACTTGTACAGGCCTTGTTGATGAATCACTCGATTTTCATTCAACAATTGGAAACCATTAAACATTGAACAGTTCAGCAACTTGATAATAGAACACATGAATTCATGATCGTTTTTATTCTATTCAAAATTATCTTATCAAGCAGAGTCAAACAGAGAATGGAAACTCATCTGTTTATTACTATTATTCTATTAATTGAAGCATTTAAACAAATTAAGTAGAAAAAATACTTGTAAATATTCTTTGGGTTCCTCTGAGCAGTTCTGTTCAAGTCCTTGTTAGGTGACTTCTTAGTTCTTGCAAATATTCTCTTGAAACATGATGGCCGTGGCATACAAGAACGTTGCCATAACACTGGAAAACTGGATAGTTGCAGCAGTTCCCGTTGACTGCGCAGGCCTGAGGAAGCTTGCAGCCATGGTTTGCCATCATGGGTCGCTCGGTTGCTCCACATCCATCGCGACATATCGGTTGAATATCAGGTGATACGCACATTATAACACATGAAATATTCCCAAAATTTTGAAAAAATTACTAAAATTAGAAAATATCAAAAAATACACAATTTAAAAAATATCCAAGTTGACTCGAATATATCAGCCAATATCATACATCACGGATTCGAATCGGCCAATATCGGCCGATTCAGAGCGAGTCGTCGCGGATATGGTAATATCAGCAATTCGGGGATCGGTATCATGTCGATCCCATTCGTTCCAATTACGATTCGGCTGATACGTATCGGTATCGGCCGATATGGCGAACCATGCTTGCAGCAGGACTGATAGTAGCTAGAGTTGTATTAGATATAGGAATACTCTTGCAACTTCCATAAGATGCCCCTGCCTGCAAGGTTTTGATCTTTTAGATCTTTGAGTTAAAGAGTTTTAGAGCAAGTGCAATAGCAGAGGCTATATTAGCAGCCAATTGAATAGGAAAATAGATAATCCCTTCTTGTAATTTTCCTCTCTCAACAATAAAAGATGTTGAAACAAATCAAAACCATGGTTTTAAACTCTGGCAAAATCATTTTGAATTAATATGTGTCAACTATCTGCTCTGTGAAGTGTTTTACATGAGATAGTATAAATCTCCTAATATGTTTCACAGCCCAATAATCAATACAGTTGATATTGCAGTCTGATAATCAAATCAGAGTCCTAAATGAGTGTAGTTGTGTTTTCGTTGAAAATTTTACTTTTATCGTTGCAAAGTCAAGACCTTCTGCAGAAAATATATTGACAAACATGACAGGCAGTTACAGTAGTGCATCCACATAATGTTTGGCCATTCATCCTGTCCACAGCATCAAATACACTTCCTCCATCACTACGCTGCAAAAGCTCCAGTCCCAATTCTTTGTTCTCCATCAGGATCAAGAAAATTCGTTGAAATAAAATTTACATACCAAGTAAAAATTGACGGCCAAAAAATTTAGCATGATGTTGCCTGCTTCTTTGTAACAGGTGTTAACCACGTCAATCAGGGGAATCGAATTCTCTTTACAAGCCTGATCTTGGTCTGGAATTGTGGGGAAGTAATTTTGCAGAAAAAGGGATGAACTGTTCGAGTTGAGTGGCTTTGATTCCTTCCTGTTTGGGCATGAACCAGGCACCACTCCCAGATCTCCGGCTGAAACCATTACGAATTAGTAAATTGCTGATGCATAAATTGAAATACAAACCATATTTTACAATGAACAATAGCCCTACAAATACAACACATACGTTCATTTTCCACCTTTTGATTCCACCGATAAGCAATTCCTTCAGTTTCTTCCTTGGAGGGATCAGAAGTGAAAACTGTTGCGGAAGCTCTACCAAATTAAGATATAACGAGTAAATTATTGTACCTAAAATTGCAAAATGGTAATTCCCAGGAAATATTTGGTGAGGCACACTGGCCTGCTTAAGTACCAATTTCCTAGACAGAATCACCTATATATGCAATTAATTGCACAATAACTCACTACAAATATACCTACAAATATAGCTACTAAATAGAGAATAAAATAGAACACCATAATTTAACGAGTTTCGACTAATTTGCCTACGTTCTCGGACACTACCGACAATTTAATATTTCACTAGAAGAAATATTAGAAAGAGAAAGAAGGAAGCAAGTTATTAGCTCTTGCTTAGTGTACTTCAATTGAGAAGAGAGGTTGTTAATTTATAGCTAACAACAACTTCTCCTCAAGGCTAATTAACCGATGTGGGATTTGGAATAAAGCAACAATTGTCAACAATTATAACTTTGCACAATCAACAATTGTGGCTATTGAGCCAATAAGTCAACAAATCTCCACCTTGGCGAAATCTCTACATCTTCAATGCTTCACTCTTCTCCCAATATTCGGTGGTGTCTTCGAATGCGCCGTCAAGCGACAACTTCAAGTTGTGCACAACATTTATCAAATTCAAACAATGTTGGAATTTGATAGTTGTCATAACCTTCGTAAGCATATCAGCAGGATTCTCCTTGGTCTGAATCTTTTGAAGTAGTATCGTACTATCTTCCAAAATCTTCCTCACAAAATGATACCATACGTCAATATGCTTCGTCCTTGCATGATAAACCTGGTTCTTTGCTAAATGAATAGCACTCTGACTATTACAATGAATTTTGATAGACTTCTGTCCGATTTCCAATTCATCAAGCAACCCATGAAGCCAAATTGCTACCTTAACAGCATCTGTAATTGCCATATACTCCGCTTCTGTAGTAGACAAAACAACCGTTGACTGTAAGGTAGACCTCCAACTGACTGGCGCCTTAGCAAGTGTGAACACATACCCAGTCGTTGATCGACGTGTATGTTGATCACCTGCGTAGTCGGAATCACAATATCCAACTGTGTCTTGACCAATCTTCTCATCCCGCTCAAATACTAATCCAACATCTACGGTGTTCAAAATGTACCTTAAAATCAATTTCACAGCCTGCCAATGCTCCTTGCCAGGATCATGCATGTACCTACTCATAACTCCAACTGCTTGTGAAATGTCGGATTTTGTACACACCATAGCATACATCAAACTACCCACAGCATTTGCATATGGTACCTTTGCCATATATTCTCGTTCTGCATTATTCTTTGGAGATAACGATGCACTGAGCTTGAAATGAGGAGCAAGTTGAGTACTAACAGGTTTGGTATTTTCATTCATGCCAAACCTCTTTAATACTTTACTAAGATACTCTTTCTGAGTCAAATAAAGCCTCCCCAATCTTCTATCTCTGCTTATCTTCATACCGAGAATCTTCTTGGTTTTGCCGAGATCCTTCATTTTAAACTCTCGATTCAAATGAGATTTTAATTTTTCAATCTCATTTTGATCTTTGGAAGCTATCAGCATATCATCAACATAAAGAAGAAGATATATGTAGGATCTATCTCGTAACTTGCGCAAATATACACAGTCATCATATTTGTTTCTTGTGTACCGTTGTCCCATCATAAACTTGTCAAATCGCTTGTACCACTGCCTTGGAGACTGTTTCAATCCATACAACGATTTGCCAAGCTTGCACACCGTCTTTTCTTTACCAGTAACTTTGAATCCTTCTGACTGAGTCATGTAGATTTCCTCTTCCAAGTCACCATGTAAAAATGCAGTTTTTACATCTAATTGGACAAGTTCCAGATCCAATTGTGTTATCAAAACCAATAAAATTCTGATGGAGGAATATTTCACGACTGGAGAAAACACTTCGTTGTAATCAATTTCCTCCTTCTGAGCGTAGCCTTTAGCCACCAATCTTGCTTTGTAACGAACACCGGATTTGTCAGGAAAACCTTCCTTCTTTGCATATACCCACTTGCACCCAATTGCCTTCTTTTCCTTTGACAAATTGACAAGTTGCCAAGTCTGATTCTTATAAAGGGACTGCATTTCTTCTTCCATGGCTGTCCTCCATTTTCCTTTCTCTAAACTTTGGACAGCTTCAAGATAAGTGGTAGGAATTTCATCTATTGCAATTGCAGATGCATTAGCCACCATATCAACAAAACGAGCAGGTTTTTCGATTGTTCTCTTTGGCCTACTGGTTGCAATTGATTCATATTGCTGTGGAAGTTCTTCAATCTGAACCTCCTCTTCATTAGATTCTCCCTCTGTCATGGAAGAATCAACATTTTCTTCATTTACTGGAACTATAGTTCTTTCAAACTCCACCTGCTTAGGAGTGCTCTCGACCTGTTGGGGAGTACCATCATTCTGCTGTACATCTACCTTTGTTAACATGGTAGATTCATCAAAGGTGACATCCCTGTTGAAAACTATCTTCTTCGTCTCGGGACACCAAAGGCGATAACCTTTAATACATGTCGTGATCCCCATAAAGAGTGCCTTCTTCGCCCTTGGATCCAATTTTGATTCTTTAACATGATAATATGCAGTATAACCAAACACATGCAAGGAATCATAATCTATAACAGGTTTTCCTGACCATTTCTCTAATGGCGTTTTGCCACCAATAGCAGTTGATGGTAAGCGATTAACGAGGTGATTTGCATATGCTAAAGCCTCAGCCCAAAATTGTCTGCCCAACCTAGCATTGGACAACATACACCGAACTTTCTCTACCAATGTCCGGTTCATACGCTCTGCCACCCCATTCTGCTGTGGTGTATCTCTGATTGTGAAGTGCTAAACAATGCCTTCATTTTCACAGACCTCCATGAACGGATCACTAGTGTATTCTCCTCTGTTGTCTGTTCGAACGCGTTTAATCTTTCTTTCTGTTTGAGTTTCCACCATCTTTTTTCACTTGATGAAAATTCCCAATACTTCACTTTTTGCCTTCATAGTATACACCCATACTCTTCGAGAGAAGTCATTGACAAAGGTAACAAAATAATTTTTGCCTCCCAGAGAAGTTGTTTTGGAAGGTCCCCACACATCAGAGTGCACATAATCCAAAATACCCTTGGTATCGTGGATTGCAGTGCCAAATTTTACCCTTGTCTGCTTCCCTTTGACACAATACTCGCAAAAATCTAACTTGCAAATACTGGCTCCTTTCAACAGTCCTTGATTCATCAGAAGATTCAAGAATTTTTCTCCGACATGTCCTAAGCACATATGCCATAATCTGGTTACTTTCAATTCTCGATCATCACTGGAAGCCACTACCGCTACTCCAACAACTGCATTACTTTGATAGTAATACAAGTTATTATTTTTTCGGATTCCTTTCACCAGTATCAATGCACCTGAAATGATTTTCATCACTCCATTATATGCCAACACCTTGTAACCCATTGATTCTAGTACTCCCACAGAAATGAGGTTCTTTTTCAATTCTGGCACATATCGGATATCAGTTAGAATCCTAATTAATCCATCCTGATTCCTCAGCCGAATTGAACCAACCCCATTTGTTGCTAATGTGGTCTCATCTGCTGTGTAGATGACTCAACCTTCTTGTTCCTTGAAATCAAAGAACCATTCCCTATTGGACGTCATATGATGACTACAACCTGAGTCCAATAGCCATGTACTAGAATAACCAGTAGGCATGACAGCTAATGAAAAGTCTGAGTCTTGATCAATGCACTCAGCTACATTTAAATCTGCAACAGCTTTTTCCTTGTCAGGTCTACTCTTCAATTTTGGGCAATCCTTCTTCCAGTGCTCTTTCTCTCTGTAAAAGGCACACTTATCTTTGTTTAGTCTAGCTCTCGATTTGGATCTACCTCTTGTCCCCTTTCTCTGGTTTTGTGAGCGTCTTCTAGTTACCAGAGCTTTTGCTGCTCCATCTCTGTTACTTTGCTTGTCTTTTCTTTTGAGCTCGTAGCTGTACAGGGCAGAGCTAACTTCACTAAAGGACAACTCAGCTTTTCCATGGAGTAGAGTTGTTTCGAGATGCTCAAACTCCTCAAGAAGAGATCCCAACAACATGAGAGCCAAATTTTCATCTTCAAATGTCACATCTAAATTCATCAGATCAGTGATTAACTGATTGAAATTAGTGATGTGATCACTTAGAGTTGTGCTGGGAATATAAGTGAAGCGAAATAAATGCTTCTTCATATTGAGCCTGTTCTGACAAATTTTCTTCAAGAACTTCTCCTCCAATCCAGTCCACAATTTATTTACAGAAGTTTCCTTTGAGAACACATATTTTTGTTCCCTTGAAAGACACGATCGAATTGTACCACACGCTAAACGATTTAGCATCCTCTATTCCTTCTCTTCAATCTCTTCTGGTTTCTCTTCTTCGATAGTAATGTCTAGACCTTGATTAAAGAGCGCGTCTAGAATCTCACTTTGCCACATACCGAAATGACCGGTACCATCAAATGTCTCCATATTTAATTTTGCATTCATCATAGCATTTCTTGCCATAATAGACGATGACGAGCTTGTCGATGCTTGCATTATAGATGAAGATCTACTTTCGGCCATCTCTACACATTATATTTAGTAGCTCCTAAATGTAGAGTAACAATAGCCCAAGAAATCTTTTCTGATGTGGATGATCAGACTATGCTGCAACCACAGAGCATACTAAGAAACCTCGAGCTCTGATACCAATTGTTGCGGAAGCTCTACCAAATTAAGGTATAACGAGTAAATTATTGTACCTAAAATTGCAAATGATAATTCCCAGGAAATATTTGGTGAGGCACACTGGACTGCTTAAGTACCAATTTCCTAGACAGAATCACCTATATATGCAATTAATTGCACAATAACTCACTATAAATATACCTACAAATATAGCTACTAAATAGACAATAAAATAGAACACCAGAATTTAATGAGGTTTAGCTAATTTGCCTACGTTCTCGGACACTACCGACAATTTAATATTTCACTAGAAGAAATATTACAAAGAGAGAGAATGAAGCAAGTTATTAGCTCTTGCTTGGTGTACTTCAATTGAGAAGAGAGGTTGTTAATTTATAGCTAACAACAACTTCTCCTCAAGGCTAATTAATCGATGTGGGATTTGGAACAAAGCCACAATTGTCAACAATTGTAGCTTTGCACAATTGTCAACAATTATAACTTTGCACAATCAACAATTGTGGCTATTGAGCCAATAAGTCAACAAAAACTAGCAACCGGTAATTCATTTTTATCACATCAATAACAGTCGGCCAGTCCTCGCCATTCTGGGGCATCTTAGAAAGAGGAAAACAATATGTGTCCAAGCCAGCATTGGCAAATAACTTTGTCAAGCCTTTGGGGTCATGAACACTCAATTATGATGGTAACAATCTCGGTTGGGTTTGCATTCAAGAATGCTTCCACTTCCTTTAATGTGTCAATTGCAGGCTCCTAAGAGAAATTCATATAATCTTATCACAAGATATACATAATCAACAATCAAATTAAACCAGTCAAATCATGAACAGGGAGTATGATTAGTAGAGTTACAAAAGCGGTGAAGTTGTAACACTGGCCATGAAACGAGTGGCAGAGCCAGATGTCATCCTTGAAATCATACATATCCAACATCAACATGTGGATAAAAAACAACAACAATAAATCAAATTCAGAATA
>NW_020863391.1:0-32927 GCF_003713205.1 Coffea eugenioides | reverse complement strand
CATATACATAAACAAGCATCATAAGCAAACCAGAAATTAGAAGTAGCACTAGCCTTGGCCCCGAATAGAAAAACTGTTTTGCCCTTATTATGCGGTAATGGCGTCAAATTCACTACGGTTATCGGATGGGGGTGTAAGACCCACCGTTTCGAAGCTATGAAACAGGGATACAACAATGAAGAAGGCCTCTCAGTCCAAATCCTAGCACAACTAGGTCAAAAATGCAGAAAACCAAGCCAGAACCATAATTGCAGGTTCCAAAATCACACAAAACTGTAATCAGTCTATCTCAGCCTACACAGGTCCCAATGCATTGATTCCAAAGGCATATGATGCTAAACATCAAGCCTACATTTCATCAGAAAGACACAACATCCAAATCCAAAGCAATTCCAGTCAAAAGCAGAGCGATTACAATCACAGTTCGCACATTCTGATCACCCAGAACAGCAACAGAAAAAATGACATATCTCACTCTACACTAATCCAAATGACCTTAAATTTTGCAGGCACTTCAAACTCATCAATACCTACAACTTTCATGTTTTGAGAAAAGTCCAATTCGGCCTCTAACTAGGACCTAAAATTTCGGACAGATTAGGGGTTCATGAACCCTAACTTTTCACATTTCATTCCAAACCCAAAATTGATTGCATTTATCAACAATTCACACCCACTAGAGTCAAAGCCCCTTATTACCAACCATCAAAAACAACCACACCATCAAGATCATATGAAACCAGAAAATTTCTCAAAAAATAAAAAACTCAACCAAATCACTTCAAACCAAGAAATAAATCACATATACCATCACTCAAGCTACTTCTAAGCATAACATAAACATCATTAGGTGTAGTAGGGTGTTCAAGCATCACTTACCAAGAAATTAAGAGAGAGAGAGATGTTGGACACCTTAGCTCTTCAAACAAACTCCACCAAACTACTTACTAGCACTAGAAGAAAGGTTTTTATGGAGTAGAATCTATTCTAGGTGATTAGTTGTGGAAGATTGAGTGAAATGGAAGCTAGAAAGTTGAAGAATTTCCTTCCTTCTTGCAAGAGAGAGAGCCGGCCAACACAAGGTAAGAAAATGGTAATTTTTTGTGAATTTTTGAGATATTTACTTCCTTGGGTCAAAAGTCAAAATAGTGAATAGTCTTTCTTAAGTCAAATCCAATAACTATGTGACACTTGTCACTCTCATAAATGCAATCCTATCTTTTCTTTTACCTCTCACATCAATCATTTCACACACTCTACTTAGCTCTTAACACCCGATAAATTTTACACAGTATCCGGAATTTAACCTAATTGGCCGAATTTTGCCGAACTTTTCGCACTAGTGGGTCCCACGTCCGGTATTCACTCTTAATTTCTCAAAACCTAGTCAATACTAGAAAAATCACCTAAAAATTATATTTACTCATAAAATTCACCAGAAAAATGTCCTAAGCCAGAAAATGCAGAAAACATGCCATTAAAGGGGATAAACCCTAGGAAAATTATTAAGAGGATTTACGGGTTCTCACACTCTCTCTCCCTTAAAAGAATTTCGTCCTCGAAATTCCTTATCATTGACTACTCCGGGATTAAATTGAGCATTATACTTAGCTAACCGATCTGTACCCCTTCCCTGGCCAAGTTCAGTAAATTCTTACCTTCCATGAGTTTTACTTGGTCTAGGCAATAATACTAAACCAAAATAAGCACGATGTCAAAACTTTTATGATAACACCCATTTATACATTCCAAACAAGATCAAAGCATATATATACAAGCCGGTAAAAATTAGGCCGCACACATACATACGGCTAGTTAAGTCAAGTACAAACATAAACGATCCACCGAGGAAAGGCCTTTCTAGTTCACCAAATCCTTTCTAACCTAGGCCCTCACATCTTTCGTATCCGGGCGCAAGAATCCCATCTAAGATAATTCACAACTCGAGCCGGCCGGTCCCAAGAGTAAACCATCTTTATTAAGGATTCCTACCCGACATACATAGCTAGCTTCCTCGAGTCCCATGATAATGATTCGTACACTTATCACATGCCTGGTTCATAACTTATGCTCAAACGAGCACTTAGACATATTCATGAAATTAGGACCACAATACCACTTGGCCCAGTCTCACTCCGCGCAGAGACCACGCGAAGTGGCTCTGATACTACTTGTAACAGCCCCACCTTCCCCTAAGGCGAACCAAAGGGGTTAGCGGGCTGCCTGCCCAGCTCTCGCCAGGACTAACGATACAGACTAGAACTATCTATTGCGATCCGGAACTTACAAACGAGCGTAAACAAGTCAAAATGGCAACATAACCCAAAATAAGAAAATGAAATCCGGAGTCGGCCATGATAGTAACCGACCCGTCAGAACCCAACCGAAAGAGCACGCAAACATTCACATCTGAACTTTAGCGATTACAATCCAAAATTTCAATCCAAAATGACATACAAAAGTTTTCAAAAGTTAATACATATACACTGTTTGCCAAATCAAAAGAGAAAACGCCCAAAAGTACACTTAGGGTTTTAATACATGGAGCTATAGCAGAAGAATATGTTCAAAACATAGCTCAATTTGGCAGCCATTTGTCAGAATGGCCGGACCAAAGGGTTTATTTTCCCTGTAAGGGAAAACAAAAGGAACAGAAGGGGTGAGCTTGGCGCTCAATGAGGTACCAAACATATAGGCGAGAGAAAATCATGGCATTTCACATTTAACAATCAGAATACACCATGCCAGATGTAAGCAAAGGAACCAATGATTTCAAATCAGAAGGATACGGGTGACTCTCAGGAGGCCAAATTTCCAGCGCAGTAAGCCTTGATCCGCAAACCGGTTGACTCTCGCGTGCAACGTATATGAGAACCAAAACGAGGTCACGTCAGACGCCCTCTTTACACCGAAACATTCCGTCCACAACAGCCATTGCCTTTACGGTGCCGCTCACGTAACCGAACGAAATGGTAATAACTCGAGTATACCGGAATCAAGGGTCTCAATACCGCAAAAATCCCGCAGGACTACCGTGGTTCGTTATCTAATCGTCGCCAGGCGCCTTGCGGCCCGACTCGAATAACTTAGCCCACAGGATTGAGCTGCATAGGTCATGAGAATTCCGAACAGGAATGCAGACAGATTAACAGATTCAGATAAGATAGCAGAATTAGCCAGATTCAGATAGCAGACTTCAGGACGGGCAGATGTTTCAGATAGGCATTAAAAAGTGGCATATGAACAGATAGAAGAACGAGTGTGATAAAGTACACCCTCGCCTCCATTTTATCAAAACAGTATTTGGCTTCAATAGTCATAAATCAAGTATTCAGATATTCAGATATTTCACATAATGGGTAGCAGGTAGTGGAACACTCACCGGCTCAACTTCAAAAGTTTTCACTTCAGATTGGCCGTAATCGCCAAGAAATCCTAAAATAATCAAAATAAACCAATTGAAGGTTTTACTTCCAGAATCGAGTAAACGGAATGCACAAGTGAGGCTTGACTACACGTCGTACGCCTTGTCAAATAAATACTAATGCAAGGGTGCAAAAACATGATTTTCTTGGAAACGAAAAGGTAACATGGAGACCTAGGCGCAAACAACCCAAAAGCCCTTTGCTCAAATCACAAGTAAATCCAACTTAAAAGGAAACGCAAGACGGCCTATAAAATTGCGGGCAGCACCTCCCTAAATTTCTTACTTTTCAAGCCATTAGAGGCTTCATTATATCCTCAAATCAGTCCCAACATTTCACACAAAAGTCATCTCATTTACCAAAAGCCGTTCACTAGGCTCAAAGCAGTACAAGTACAAAAGTTAGCTAGGAAATGACCGGAATAAGAGTAAGTCTTAAAACATGTAAGCAAGTACAATGAGACTCGATAACGAGTCAAAAAGCCATGCCAATCATAACCCAATAGGGTTTCATATGCATAAACAAGCACAATAGCAAACCAGACATTCAGCAATGCACCACTTGACCTTAACAAAAAAAACAGTTTTCGTCCTCTTTTTGCGGTAATAGCACAAAATGCGCTACGCTTATCGGATGAGGGTGTAAGACCCACCATCTCGAAGCTAAAATACAGGGCTACAACAATGTAGAAGGTCACTCAGTCCAAATCCTAGCACAACTAGGTCAAAAATGCAGAAAACCAACCCAGAACCGTAATTGCAGGTTCCCAAATCACACAATGCTGTAATTCGTCCAACTCAGTCTACACAGGTCCAAATGCATTGATTCCAAAGGCATATGATAGCTAAGACATCAAGCTACATTTCATCAGAAGACACCAACATCCAAATCCAAAGCAATTCCAGTCAAAACAGACGATTACAATCACAGTTCGCACATTCTGATCACCCAGAACAGCAACAGAAAAAATGACATATCTCACTCTACACTAATCCAAATGACCTTAAATTTTGCAGACACTTCAAACTCATCAATACCTACAACTTTCATGTTTTGAGAAAAGTCCAATTCGGCCTCTAACTAGGACCTAAAATTTCGGACAGATTAGGGGTTCATGAACCCTAACTTTTCACATTTCATTCCAAACCCAAAATTGATTGCATTTATCAACAATTCACACCCACTAGAGTCAAAGCCCCTTATTACCAACCATCAAAAACAACCACACCATCAAGATCATATGAAACCAGAAAATTCCTCAAAAAATAAAAAACTCAACCAAATCACATCAAACCAAGAAATAAATCACATATACCATCACTCAAGCTACTTCTAAGCATAACATAAACATCATTAGGTGTAGTAGGGTGTTCAAGCATCACTTACCAAGAAATTAAGAGAGAGAGAGATGTTGGACACCTTAGCTCTTCAAACAAACTCCACCAAACTACTTACTAGCACTAGAAGAAAGGTTTTTATGGAGTAGAATCTATTCTAGGTGATTAGTTGTGGAAGATTGAGTGAAATGGAAGCTAGAAAGTTGAAGAATTTCCTTCCTTCTTGCAAGAGAGAGAGCCGGCCAACACAAGGTAAGAAAATGGTAATTTTTTGTGAATTTTTGAGATATTTACTTCCTTGGGTCAAAAGTCAAAATAGTGAATAGTCTTTCTTAAGTCAAATCCAATAACTATGTGACACTTGTCACTCTCATAAATGCAATCCTATCTTTTCTTTTACCTCTCACATCAATCATTTCACACACTCTACTTAGCTCTTAACACCCGATAAATTTTACACAGTATCCGGAATTTAACCTAATTGGCCGAATTTTGCCGAACTTTTCGCACTAGTGGGTCCCACGTCCGGTATTCACTCTTAATTTCTCAAAACCTAGTCAATACTAGAAAAATCACCTAAAAATTATATTTACTCATAAAATTCACCAGAAAAATGTCCTAAGCCAGAAAATGCAGAAAACATGCCCTTAAAGGGGATAAACCCTAGGAAAATTATTAAGAGGATTTACGGGTTCTCACATGCTGCCGCATTTCCAACTTCGTGGGTCGCCCTTCGTGGTTGGTTGCCCCTCCATGAAGTGGTGTTAGAAGTTTGGAACGTACGTATTCCGCGTCTTAGTTTCTTCCCCCGCTCGGCCTTAATAGCGAGTTCTAGAAGGTCGTGTATGTCCAAGCAATGTTGGAGCTCCAAGGCTTCTTGAAGGTCAGGATTGAGACCTCTAAGAAACCGAGCCATCGTGGCCTCATTGTCTTCTTGAATGTTGGCCCTCATCATGGCCATCTCAATTTCTTTGTAGTAGTCCTCCACACTCATGTTGCCTTGCGTGAGAGTTTGAAGCTTAGAGTGGAGATCACGATTGTAATAGCTAGGAACAAATCGCTTGCGCAGCAGTGCCTTGAGTTCGCGCCAAGTCCGGACACGTGGCTCTCCCATCCTCCTCTTATTGGTCCTTACTTGGTCCCACCAGACTAGTGCATAGTCGGTGAACTCCACGGTGGCAACCTTAACCTTTTGTTCCTCACTGTAGTCGTAGCAGTCGAAGACCATCTCGATACGGCCTTCCCACTCCAAGTAAGCTTCAGGGTCACTTTTGCCTTTGAATGCGGGGACTTGAATCTTAAGCCCCTTGAGTTCGTTCTTGGGCGTGTCCCTTGTAGACCTCTCGGGTCGCCCCTCATCCTCACTAGCGGAGTAGTCTTCGCCATTTGCCTCTTTGGTGCTGTGGTTACTCCGATTGTGGGATCTAGAACGAGAGCCTCGTGTAAGACTCCTGGACAACTCGTCAAAACGAGTGTGTAACGTCTCCATTTGTTGTTCACTGATTCGCCTTAGCTCATTCTTCATTGCGGCGAACAACAAGGAGTGATCGGTGGTTGCTTGTTGCTCCATGTCTCGCTTGATGCCCCTTCAAAGGTTAGTAACAAGCAAAGAAAGTGCAAATATAATCCTCACTTCACTCCCTGAGTGTATCTTTCTCTCTCGTGTATAGTGCTCAAGTCGCTCTATAAAACTTGCCAAGTACCTTACCTGTTGGTTTAAGTAGTTGAGAAATGTTGCTCGAGTCCAACAATTTGTCACCAACTTTTCCCACAAGAGTAAACAAGAGTGAAGGATGCAAGTGGATGAAATTTTGTGAAGGAAAGGACGGTTTTGGAAGGCTTGGGGACGGTGGACAGATTTGGAATTAATGTCAAGAAAGGAAACTCCAAGAATCCTAAGATGTAGGAGTGGTTTCCTAAAGTGGATGAGAGAATATAGGAGAATATCCTAAAATGGAGGAGAAAATATAGAGAAGTGTCCAAGAGTTATCCAAGTTTGTTGGCTTAGTCTCCTAAACCAAAATGGAAAACAAGTTAGAGTTGGAAACTCCCTTGAGGATCTTTCTTAAGCAACTTCCTAATCCTTCTCCACAATAGATTCGGTTCCTCCTCTCTCTTACCCGCAAACTTCCAGAAATTCACCTCTTAAACCCAACCCAAGGTCGGTTAGTCTTGCCCTAAAATCCCCCTCTCACAGCCGCACACTTCACAACTACACAAGCCGGATTTGGTAGCTCGGTTTTCAACCGAATTGGCCTTCAAAAATTTCCAGATTTCTGCCTTCTCAAATCCTTCCCTAAGTTGGCTAACCTTCCTATAAAACTCCCTCTCTCACAGCCGCAACTTGCCCAAGCAATTCGGCTCTCTCTCTATTCCAAGAAACAAGCAATTCGGCCCTCTCTCCTACAAGACAGGTTTGGTTCTTGTTGCTCAAGCAATTCGGCTCCAATGGACTCCCAAGGTAAAGCAAGTATTGTTACTCAAGAATCTCCCAAGAAATTCACTCCAAAACCAAGGAAGCCTCGTATGGATGCAAGATCTTACAAAAAACTCTTTATACGAAGGAAAGTGCAAGTCTTCAATCCCCAAGATAATCAAGACCCTCAAGAAACCCAAAAGGTGACACAAGTGATCAAGATCCAAGGTGATCAAGATTTCCAAGAAGAGGTTGGCCAAAACTTTTGAATTCTTTTCTTTTCTCTTGCTGTAATTTTCTGGTTTGGGTTGGAACAAGAAGTAACAAGACAGGTTTGACAATAATGATACGGCTTCCTTCTTTGTTTCTTGTTGTCGGAATTTTTTTTTTTTCTCTTTTCTCTTGCGTTTCTATTTTTTTTTTTTGACTTAAAGACAACACAAGTTCTTGTCCGAATGAGTAAAAATCCCAGAAATAAGGTCAGTCCTCAACACGCAAGAATGCACCACCCAACTTCCTCAAACTAACAAGGTTCTCCAAGACTTTCAAGAATTTCAAGATAGCGGTCAAGAACTTCAAGAACCATAGAAACCTTGTAGATTTTCTTCAAGATTCACCAACCCAACAAGTTTTTGTATCCCAAATCAGTTTAGGCCAGCTAAGCACACAACTTGGATAACAATAACTACTTGGGCAGATTTGACAACAAAGAAAAACCCTAGCCGCGAAATTGGGAAACCCTAGCCGTTTTTTTTTTTTGAGACAAGTGCAGCGGAAATAAGGAAAACTAAGACAAAACTACGGATATAACGGAAGATACCTCCACCAAAGCTCTGATACCAACTGATACGTTCCTCGATCAACTTGTTTCGAGACACGTAGCACGTTTGCCCAAGGATCTAGCGAGGTTGTCCAACGCTTGGATTGCGGGACCTAGAATCAAACGGACGACACGATTTGATTTAGGTGGTAGACGACACTCCGATGAAGGTAAATACTCCAGGAGAATAGGTCGGATGAACAATCGAGGACAGGACGCAAGATTGCTCAATAACCCTTGCCAAAGCAAGTTAAAGTGCTCGAACTCTCTTCTTAGAAGAAGGAACGAATTAAACCAATTTTATTAATAAAACGACTACGCTAAAACCTTACAAAGCAAGCCTATTTATAGGCTAAAGTGACTACGAAAACCTAAGGAAACAATGGCAAAGAGTTCGGCCATCTTGGTGTCCAAGATGGGCCGGCCCAATGAGCTATGAAGGCAAATTAATCCAATCTATCAAATACTAAGGCTAAGGCCCTATAGGGCCGGTCCTCTTGAAGGCCCACTTGAGTCTTCGTGGCCTTGGATCATGGTGCAAATGGCTTGATTGTCTCTCTCTAAGCCATCAATATCTTTGTGAACTCCATGTTGGTCTTGGACGACTCGAACCAGGGCTTGGAGTATTCTTTGAAGAGCTTGGCCCGTGCACGTGTGACTGGGCCCAATGGAACTCGGACTGGGTCATTGCGTGGCCGAGACTCGTGCACACATCAGCGGATTTGGTGATGTTGGAGATTCATGTGGACTAAGAGCAAGATGAAAATCATAATGGTCATTGAGGTACTTGTTCTTTAAACGAACCCTTGGTACACAACCATCCCCAAACTGTGGAGTGTTCCCTTCAAGATAAGCTCAAAGCAACTCCCCTTTGGTGTGGACTGATTTGAGTTGACATTGTTCCGTGAATGGATACAAACGGGGTTTAACTCTTGGAGTACCAAACTCCATGGAGGCTTGCAAAGTCTACAATTGATTTTGGAATGGAACACACCAAGATCAGCTCAACTTGCCTTTGCTTGATCTCTATAAAAGAAGAAACACTAAACAAAGCAAGGTAAGTTCGTTAGGAAAATAATAGGCCTTCACCGGGTTGCTCAAGATCAGCCCACTTTCTCTCTTTTCTTCCTTTTTACCACCCATCTCATCAGATTTTTCCATCTCTTTGTCTATTTCAACAGCTGACCCTTTCATCTCATTGCTTTCAACTCCCTCGGTTTTTATCTCTTCAGGCACAATTCCCTCATCTAGCTTTTTCTCCATTCTATAACGCTCAACCTCACTTTTCATGTGTGCTAGATCAATACAAAACTGGTCATAGGTAAGTGATACAAGTGCAAGACGACGACTATTAAATAAGAAGGAATACTTATTAGTATGTCCGTCATATTTAACTTCTCGCCTCGACATCCATGCTTTGCCCAACAACACATGTGTCACTTGAATTGGAACTACATCACACAACACCTCGTCCACATATTTGCCAATTTGAATAGGTACAAGTGTGCGCTTGGTAACCCAACCAACACCATGAGTACTCATCAACTTGTACGGTCGAAGATGATCAATGGTTGGAAGATTTAATTTCTCAACCATGATAGCACTTGCAAGGTTGACTTCACAACTCCCATCAATGGCCAAGCTACAAGTTTTATCTTTGACACCGCAACTGGTATTAAACCAACCAAGCAACTGAGATTTGACGAGGTCCAATTGCTCATCTACACCACGTAATGCCACTTCTTTGACTCCCTTAGGATCCGGAAGACAATGTTGTGGGCTAGCTTTTATGCGTCTTGTATTCGCCATGACGTATGAGGGAACTGACACGGTCCTCGATCAACACGTTTCGAGACACGTAGCACGTTTGCCCAAGGATCTAGCGAGGTTGTCCAACGCTTGGATTGCGGGACCTCGGTAGAACGATGACTCCGAGATGAAGGTTAATACTCCAGGGAATAGGTCGGTAGAACAATCAAGGACAAGACGCAAGATTGCTCAATCACCCTTGCCAGAAGCAAGTAAAGCTCAAAATTCTCACAAGGAAGAAAGTCGAAAAACTAAGTAATTTTAATCATAAAACATCTACCTAAAACCTTACAAAGCAAGCCTTTTTATAGGCTAAGAGTTACTAAAACCCTAAGGAAAACCAGGAAAAGGGGAATTCGACCATCTTGGGATCAAGATGGGCCGGCCCATGCTCTTCTGGAACAACTAATCTAACTCTCAATTAAACACTAAAGCCTAAGGCCCTATTCGGCCAACTAACTCGGAGGCCCACTTGACTCTTCATGGGCTTGGATCGTGGTGTAGATAACTTGATTGTCTCCTTCCAAGCCTTCAATATCTCTATGGACTCCATGTTGGTCTTGGACAATTCGAACAAGGGCTTGGAGGGATTCTTTGAAGAGCTTGGCTTGTGCACGTGTGACTGGGCCCAATGGAACTCGGACTGGGTCATTACTTGGGCTAAGGTCCTTGCACACGTCAGTCCCCTCCACTTGAGAAGGATTCGTCCTCAAATCTGGATGGAAATGGATGATACTACAAGAGTTGGTAGTATGAACCCCAAATCTAATGCCATCACATATTGCAAAGAAAAACTCATGGCTTTACTCCAATGGCTCCTCTTGTTCGTATCATTCCCCTCCTCTTGAAAGCAATTTGCCCACAAATTGAAGCACGAATGGTGACAAGACGAGTTACACGCCTTCGACTCAATCTTGTTAGGATGGCTATAGATGTCATCCAATGCAAAACCTACGTGCTAAGTTGGAAAATAACCCTTGTCGAACCTTGAATCTCACAAACCATCTTCAATGTATGCTCAATTTGATCGTTTGTGGTCATGAGGTAAGGGTCCTCAAAGTGGTGTGAAGTGTATCCCATGAAATCGAACTCCGGCCCGAACACACTTGCAAGGCCCCAAGGCGGATTTGTTGATGTTGGAGATTCATGTGGACTAAGAGCAAGATGAAAATCATAATGGTCATTGAGGTACTTGTTCTTTAAACGAACCCTTGGTACACAACCATCCCCAAAATGTGGAGTGTTCCCTTCAAGACAAGCTCAAAGCAACTCCCCTTTGGTGTGGACTGATTTGAGTTGACATTGTTCCATGAATGGATACAAACGGGGTTTAACTCTTGGAGTACCAAACTCCATGGAGGCTTGCAAAGTCTACAATTGATTTTGGAATGGAACACACCAAGATGAGCTCAACTTGCCTTTGCTTGATCTCTATAAAAGAAGAAACACTAAACAAAGCAAGGTAAGTTCGTTAGGAAAATAATAGGCCTTCACCGGGTTGCTCAAGATCAGCCCACTTTCTCTCTTTTCTTCCTTTTTACCACCCATCTCATCAGATTTTTCCATCTCTTTGTCTATTTCAATAGCTGACCCTTTCATCGCATTGCTTTCAACTCCCTCGGTTTTTATCTCTTCAGGCACAATTCCCTCATCTAGCTTTTTCTCCATTCTATAACGCTCAACCTCACTTTTCATGTGTGCTAGATCAATACAAAACTGGTCATAGGTAAGTGATACAAGTGCAAGACGACGACTATTAAATAAGAAGGAATACTTATTAGTATGTCCGTCATATTTAACTTCTCGCCTCGACATCCATGCTTTGCCCAACAACACATGTGTCACTTGAATTGGAACTACATCACACAACACCTCGTCCACATATTTGCCAATTTGAATAGGTACAAGTGTGCGCTTAGTAACCCAACCAACACCATGAGTACTCATCAACTTGTACGGTCGAAGATGATCAATGGTTGGAAGATTTAATTTCTCAACCATGATAGCACTTGCAAGGTTGACTTCACAACTCCCATCAATGGCCAAGCTACAAGTTTTATCTTTGACACCGCAACTGGTATTAAACCAACCAAGCAACTGAGATTTGACGAGGTCCAATTGCTCATCTACACCACGTAATGCCACTTCTTTGACTCCCTTAGGATCCGAAAGACAATGTTGTGGGCTAGCTTTTATGCGTCTTGTATTCGCCATGACGTATGAGGGAACTGACATGGTCCTCGATCAACACGTTTTGAGACACGTAGCACGTTTGCCCAAGGATCTAGCGAGGTTGTCCAACGCTTGGATTGCGGGACCTCGGTAGAACGATGACTCCGAGATGAAGGTTAATACTCCAGGGAATAGGTCGGTAGAACAATCAAGGACAAGACGCAAGATTGCTCAATCACCCTTGCCAGGAGCAAGTAAAGCTCAAAATTCTCACAAGGAAGAAAGTCGAAAAACTAAGTAATTTTAATCATAAAACGTCTACCTAAAACCTTACAAAGCAAGCCTTTTTATAGGCTAAGAGTTACTAAAACCCTAAGGAAAACCGGGAAAAGGGGAATTCGACCATCTTGGGATCAAGATGGGCCGGCCCATGCTCTTCTAGAACAACTAATCTAACTCTCAATTAAACACTAAAACCTAAGGCCCTATTCGGCCAACAAACTCGGAGGCCCACTTGACTCTTCATGGGCTTGGATCGTGGTGTAGATAACTTGATTGTCTCCTTCCAAGCCTTCAATATCTGTATGGACTCCATGTTGGTCTTGGACAATTCGAACAAGGGTTTGGAGGGATTCTTTGAAGAGCTTGGCTTGTGCACGCGTGACTGGGCCCAAAGGAACTCGGACTGGGTCATTACTTGGGCTAAGGTCCGTGCGCACGTCAGTCCCCTCCACTTGAGAAGGATTCCTCCTCAAATCTGGATGGAAATGGATGATACTACAAGAGTTGGTCCTTTGAACCCCAAATCTAATGCCACCACATAGTGCCAAGAAAAACTCATGGCTTTACTCCAATGGCTCCTCTTGTTCGTATCATTCCCCTCCTCTTGAAAGCAATTTGCCCACAAATTGAAGCACGAATGGTGACAAGACGAGTCGTACTCCTTCGACTCAATCTTGTTAGGATGGCTATAGATGTCATCCAATGCAAAACCAACGTGCTAAGTTGGAAAATAACCCTTGTCAAACCTCGAATCTCACAAACCATCTTCAATGTATGCTCAACTTGATCGTTTGTGGTCATGAGGTAAGGGTCCTCAAAGTGGTGTGAAGTGTATCCCATGAAATCGAACTCCGGCCCGAACACACTTGCAAGGCCCCAAGGCGGATTTGTTGATGTTGGAGATTCATGTGGACTAAGAGCAAGATGAAAATCATAATGGTCATTGAGGTACTTGTTCTTTAAACGAACCCTTGGTACACAACCATCCCCAAAATGTGGAGTGTTCCCTTCAAGATAAGCTCAAAGCAACTCCCCTTTGGTGTGGACTGATTTGAGTTGACATTGTTCCATGAATGGATACAAACGCGGTTTAACTCTTGGAGTACCAAACTCCATGGAGGCTTGCAAAGTCTAGAATTGATTTTGGAATGGAACACACCAAGATCAGCTCAACTTGCCTTTGCTTGATCTCTATAAAAGAAGAAACACTAAACAAAGCAAGGTAAGTTCGTTAGGAAAATAATAGGCCTTCACCGGGTTGCTCAAGATCAGCCCACTTTCTCTCTTTTCTTCCTTTTTACCACCCATCTCATCAGATTTTTCCATCTCTTTGTCTATTTCAATAGCTGATCCTTTCATCTCATTGCTTTCAACTCCCTCGGTTTTTATCTCTTCAGGCACAATTCCCTCATCTAGCTTTTTCTCCATTCTATAACGCTCAACCTCACTTTTCATGTGTGCTAGATCAATACAAAACTGGTCATAGGTAAGTGATACAAGTGCAAGACGACGACTATTAAATAAGAAGGAATACTTATTAGTATGTCCGTCATATTTAACTTCTCGCCTCGACATCCATGCTTTCCCAACAACACATGTGTCAACTTTGAATTGGAACTACATCACAACAACACCCTCGTCCACATATTTGCCAATGTTTTGGAATATGTAGAACAGTGTGCGTTCGGTACACTCCAACAACCAAACACCATGAGTAAACTCCCTCAACTGATACGAGTCGCATGATCAATGCGCTTGGAAGCATTTTAATTTCTAACACTCAACCATGATAGCACTTGCAAGGTTGACTTCACAACCCCCATCAATGGCCAAGCTACAAGTTTTATCTTTGACACCGCAATTGGTATTAAACCAACCAAGCAACTGAGATTTGACGAGGTCCAATTGCTCATCTACACCACGTAATGCCACTTCTTTGACTCCCTTAGGATCCGAAAGACAATGTTGTGGACTAGCTTTTATGCGTCTTGTATTCGCCATGATGTATGAGGGAACTGACATGGTCCTCGATCAACACGTTTTGAGACACGTAGCACGTTTGCCCAAGGATCTAGCGAGGTTGTCCAACGCTTGGATTGCGGGACCTCGGTAGAACGATGACTCCGAGATGAAGGTTAATACTCCAGGGAATAGGTCGGTAGAACAATCAAGGACAAGACGCAAGATTGCTCAATCACCCTTGCCAGGAGCAAGTAAAGCTCAAAATTCTCACAAGGAAGAAAGTCGAAAAACTAAGTAATTTTAATCATAAAACGTCTACCTAAAACCTTACAAAGCAAGCCTTTTTATAGGCTAAGAGTTACTAAAACCCTAAGGAAAACCGGGAAAAGGGGAATTCGACCATCTTGGGATCAAGATGGGCCGGCCCATGCTCTTCTAGAACAACTAATCTAACTCTCAATTAAACACTAAAACCTAAGGCCCTATTCGGCCAACAAACTCGGAGGCCCACTTGACTCTTCATGGGCTTGGATCGTGGTGTAGATAACTTGATTGTCTCCTTCCAAGCCTTCAATATCTGTATGGACTCCATGTTGGTCTTGGACAATTCGAACAAGGGCTTGGAGGGATTCTTTGAAGAGCTTGGCTTGTGCACGCGTGACTGGGCCCAATGGAACTCGGACTGGGTCATTACTTGGGCTAAGGTCCGTGCGCACATCAGTCCCCTCCACTTGAGAAGGATTCGTCCTCAAATCTGGATGGAAATGGATGATACTACAAGAGTTGGTCCTATGAACCCCAAATCTAATGCCACCACATAGTGCCAAGAAAAACTCATGGCTTTACTCCAATGGCTCCTCTTGTTCGTATCATTCCCCTCCTCTTGAAAGCAATTTGCCCACAAATTGAAGCACGAATGGTGACAAGACGAGTCGTACTCCTTCGACTCAATCTTGTTAGGATGGCTATAGATGTCATCCAATGCAAAACCAACGTGCTAAGTTGGAAAATAACCCTTGTCAAACCTCGAATCTCACAAACCATCTTCAATGTATGCTCAACTTGATCGTTTGTGGTCATGAGGTAAGGGTCCTCAAAGTGGTGTGAAGTGTATCCCATGAAATCGAACTCCGGCCCGAACACACTTGCAAGGCCCCAAGGCGGATTTGTTGATGTTGGAGATTCATGTGGACTAAGAGCAAGATGAAAATCATAATGGTCATTGAGGTACTTGTTCTTTAAACGAACCCTTGGTACACAACCATCCCCAAAATGTGGAGTGTTCCCTTTAAGACAAGCTCAAAGCAACTCCCCTTTGGTGTGGACTGATTTGAGTTGACATTGTTCAATGAATGGATACAAATGGGGTTTAACTCTTGGAGTACCAAACTCCATGGAGGCTTGCAAAGTCTACAATTGATTTTGGAATGGAACACACCAAGATCAGCTCAACTTGCCTTTGCTTGATCTCTATAAAAGAAGAAACACTAAACAAAGCAAGGTAAGTTCGTTAGGAAAATAATAGGCCTTCACCGGGTTGCTCAAGATCAGCCCACTTTCTCTCTTTTCTTCCTTTTTACCACCCATCTTATCAGATTTTTCCATCTCTTTGTCTATTTCAACAGCTGACCCTTATCATTCTCAGTGCCTTTCCAACTCCCCTCGGTTTATCTCTTCAGGGCACAATCCCTTCATCTAGCTTTTTCTCCATTTCTATTAACGCTTCAACCTTTCACTTTTTCATGTTGTGCTAGAAAATACAAACTGGTCATAGCGTAAGTGATACAAGTGCAAGACGACGGACTATTAAATAAGAAGGAATACTTATTAGCTATGTCCGTCATATTTAACTTCTGCCTCGACATCACATGCTTTGCCCAACAAACATGTGATCACTTGAAATTGGGACTACATCAGCACAACACCTCGTCCACATATTTGCCAATTTTGAATACAGGTACAAGTGTGCGCTTTAGTAACCCAAACCAACACCATAGTACTCATTCAACTTGTACGGTCGAAGATTTGATCAATGGTTAGGAAGATTTATTTCTCAACCATGGCATAGCACTTGCAAGGTTGACTTCACAACCCCCGATCAATGGCCAAAGCTACAAGTTTTATCTTTTGACACCGCAATTGGTTATTAAAACCAACAAGCAACTGAGATTTGACGATGGTCCAATTGCGCCTCATCTACACAACGTTAATGCCACTTCTTTGGATCCCTTAGGATCGGAAGACAATGTTGTGCGGCTAGCTTTCTTATGCGTCTTGTATGTCGCCATGACGTTTTATGAGGGAACTGACCACGGTCCTCGATCAACACGTTTCGCAAGAACGTAGCACTTTTGCCCGAAGGATCTAGCAGCTGTGTCCAAACGCTTGGCTGCGGGACCTCGGTTAGAACGATGCATGACTCCGAGATGAAGGGTTAAATACTCCAGGGAATAGGTCTGGTTTTAGGAAACAATCAAAGGACAAGGACGCAAGATTGCATTCAATTCACCCTTGACCAGAAGCAAGTAAAGCTCAAAATTCTCACAATGGAAGAAAGTCGAAAACTAAGCGTAATTTAATCATAAAAACGTCTACCTAAAACCTTAACAAAGCAAGCCTTTCTTATAGGCTATAGAGTTATAAAACCCTAAGGAAAACCGGCGAAAAGGGGAATTCGACCATCTTTGGGATCAAGATGGGCCGGCCCTATGCTCTTCTAGAACAAAACTAATCTAAACTCTCAATTAAACCAACTAAAGGCCTAATGGCCCTATTCGGCCAAACTAACTCGGCAGGCCCACTTGACTCTTCATGGGTTGGATCGTGAGTGTAGATAACTTGATTGTCTCCTTCCAAGCCTTCAATATCTGTATGGACTCCATGTTGGTCTTGGACAATTCGAACAAGGGATTGGAGGGATTCTTTGAAGAGCTTGGCTTGTGCACGCGTGACTGGGCCCAATGGAACTCGGACTGGGTCATTACTTGGGCTAAGGTCCGTGCGCACGTCAGTCCCCTCCACTTGAGAAGGATTCGTCCTCAAATCTGGATGGAAATGGATGATACTACAAGAGTTGGTCCTTTGAACCCCAAATCTAATGCCACCACATAGTGCCAAGAAAAACTCATGGCTTTACTCCAATGGCTCCTCTTGTTCGTATCATTCCCCTCCTCTTGAAAGCAATTTGCCCACAAATTGAAGCACGAATGGTGACAAGACGAGTCGCACGCCTTCGACTCAATCTTGTTAGGATGGCTATAGATGTCATCCAATGCAAAACCCACGTGCTAAGTTGGAAAATAACCCTTGTCAAACCTCGAATCTCACAAACCATCTTCAATGTATGCTCAACTTGATCGTTTGTGGTCATGAGGTAAGGGTCCTCAAAGTGGTGTGAAGTGTATCCCACGAAATCGAACTCCGGCCCGAACACCCTTGCAAGGCCCCAAGGCGGATTTGGTGATGTTGGAGATTCATGTGGACTAAGTGCAAGATGAAAATCATAATGGTCATTGGGTACTTGTTCTTGAAACGAACCCTTGGTACACAACCATCCCCAAAATGTGGAGTGTTCCCTTCAAGATAAGCTCAAAGCAACTCCCCTTTGGTGTGGACTGATTTGAGTTGACATTGTTCCATGAATGGATACAAACGCGGTTTAACTCTTGGAGTACCAAACTCCATGGAGGCTTGCAAAGTCTAGAATTGATTTTGGAATGGAACACACCAAGATCAGCTCAACTTGCCTTTGCTTGATCTCTATAAAAGAAGAAACACTAAACAAAGCAAGGTAAGTTCGTTAGGAAAATAATAGGCCTTCACCGGGTTGCTCAAGATCAGCCCACTTTCTCTCTTTTCTTCCTTTTTACCACCCATCTCATCAGATTTTTTCATCTCTTTGTCTATTTCAACAGCTGACCCTTTCATCTCATTGCTTTCAACTCCCTCGGTTTTTATCTCTTCAGGCACAATTCCCTCATCTAGCTTTTTCTCCATTCTATAACGCTCAACCTCACTTTTCATGTGTGCTAGATCAATACAAAACTGGTCATAGGTAAGTGATACAAGTGCAAGACGACGACTATTAAATAAGAAGGAATACTTATTAGTATGTCCGTCATATTTAACTTCTCGCCTCGACATCCATGCTTTGCCCAACAATACATGTGTCACTTGAATTGGAACTACATCACACAACACCTCGTCCACATATTTGCCAATTTGAATAGGTACAAGTGTGCGCTTAGTAACCCAACCAACACCATGAGTACTCATCAACTTGTATGGTCGAAGATGATCAATGGTTGGAAGATTTAATTTCTCAACCATGATAGCACTTGCAAGGTTGACTTCACAACTCCCATCAATGGCCAAGCTACAAGTTTTATCTTTGACACCGCAACGGGTATAAAACCAACCAAGCAACTGAGATTTGACGAGGTCCAATTGCTCATCTACACCACGTAATGCCACTTCTTTGACTCCCTTAGGATCCGGAAGACAATGTTGTGGGCTAGCTTTTATGCGTCTTGTATTCGCCATGACGTATGAGGGGACCTCCACCTAAGCTCTGAGGCCAACTGATACGGTCCTCAATCAACACGTTTCGAGACACGTAGCACGTTTGCCCAAGGATCTAGCGAGGTTGTCCAACGCTTGGATTGCGGGACCTCGGTAGAACGATGACTCCGATGAAGGTGAATACTCCAGGGAATAGGTCGGTAGAACAATCAAGGACAAGACGCAAGATTGCTCAATCACCCTTGCCAGAAGCAAGTAAAGCTCGAAATTCTCACAAGGAAGAAAGTCGAAAAACTAAGTAATTTTAATCATAAAACGTCTACCTAAAACCTTACAAAGCAAGCCTTTTTATAGGCTAAGAGTTACTAAAACCCTAAGGAAAACAAGGAAAAGGGGAATTCGACCATCTTGGGATCAAGATGGGCCGGCCCATGCTCTACTAGAACAACTAATCTAACTCTCAATTAAACACTAAAGCCTAAGGCCCTAGTCGGCCAACTAACTCGGAGGCCCACTTGACTCTTCATAGGCTTGGATCGTGGTGTAGATAACTTGATTGTCTCCTTCCAAGCCTTCAATATCTCTATGGACTCCAAGTTGGTCTTGGACAATTCGAACAAGGGCTTGGAGGGATTCTTTGAAGAGCTTGGCTTGTGCACGCGTGACTGGGCCCAATGGAACTCGGACTGGGTCATTACTTGGGCTAAGGTCCGTGCGCACATCAGTCCCCTCCACTTGAGAAGGATTCGTCCTCAAATCTGGATGGAAATGGATGATACTACAAGAGTTGGTCCTATGAACCCCAAATCTAATGCCACCACATAGTGCCAAGAAAAACTCATGGCTTTACTCCAATGGCTCCTCTTGTTCGTATCATTCCCCTCCTCTTGAAAGCAATTTGCCCACAAATTGAAGCACGAATGGTGACAAGACGAGTCGCACGCCTTCGACTCAATCTTGTTAGGATGGCTATAGATGTCATCCAATGCAAAACCCACGTGCTAAGTTGGAAAATAACCCTTGTCAAACCTCGAATCTCACAAACCATCTTCAATGTATGCTCAACTTGATCGTTTGTGGTCATGAGGTAAGGGTCCTCAAAGTGGTGTGAAGTGTATCCCACGAAATCGAACTCCGGCCCGAACACCCTTGCAAGGCCCCAAGGCGGATTTGGTGATGTTGGAGATTCATGTGGACTAAGTGCAAGATGAAAATCATAATGGTCATTGGGTACTTGTTCTTGAAACGAACCCTTGGTACACAACCATCCCCAAAATGTGGAGTGTTCCCTTCAAGATAAGCTCAAAGCAACTCCCCTTTGGTGTGGACTGATTTGAGTTGACATTGTTCCATGAATGGATACAAACGCGGTTTAACTCTTGGAGTACCAAACTCCATGGAGGCTTGCAAAGTCTAGAATTGATTTTGGAATGGAACACACCAAGATCAGCTCAACTTGCCTTTGCTTGATCTCTATAAAAGAAGAAACACTAAACAAAGCAAGGTAAGTTCGTTAGGAAAATAATAGGCCTTCACCGGGTTGCTCAAGATCAGCCCACTTTCTCTCTTTTCTTCCTTTTTACCACCCATCTCATCAGATTTTTCCATCTCTTTGTCTATTTCAACAGCTGACCCTTTCATCTCATTGCTTTCAACTCCCTCGGTTTTTATCTCTTCAGGCACAATTCCCTCATCTAGCTTTTTCTCCATTCTATAACGCTCAACCTCACTTTTCATGTGTGCTAGATCAATACAAAACTGGTCATAGGTAAGTGATACAAGTGCAAGACGACGACTATTAAATAAGAAGGAATACTTATTAGTATGTCCGTCATATTTAACTTCTCGCCTCGACATCCATGCTTTGCCCAACAACACATGTGTCACTTGAATTGGAACTACATCACACAACACCTCGTCCACATATTTGCCAATTTGAATAGGTACAAGTGTGCGCTTGGTAACCCAACCAACACCATGAGTACTCATCAACTTGTACGGTCGAAGATGATCAATGGTTGGAAGATTTAATTTCTCAACCATGATAGCACTTGCAAGGTTGACTTCACAACTCCCATCAATGGCCAAGCTACAAGTTTTATCTTTGACACCGCAACTGGTATTAAACCAACCAAGCAACTGAGATTTGACGAGGTCCAATTGCTCATCTACACCACGTAATGCCACTTCTTTGACTCCCTTAGGATCCGGAAGACAATGTTGTGGGCTAGCTTTTATGCGTCTTGTATTCGCCATGACGTATGAGGGAACTGACACGGTCCTCGATCAACACGTTTCGAGACACGTAGCACGTTTGCCCAAGGATCTAGCGAGGTTGTCCAACGCTTGGATTGCGGGACCTCGGTAGAACGATGACTCCGAGATGAAGGTTAATACTCCAGGGAATAGGTCGGTAGAACAATCAAGGACAAGACGCAAGATTGCTCAATCACCCTTGCCAGGAGCAAGTAAAGCTCAAAATTCTCACAAGGAAGAAAGTCGAAAAACTAAGTAATTTTAATCATAAAACGTCTACCTAAAACCTTACAAAGCAAGCCTTTTTATAGGCTAAGAGTTACTAAAACCCTAAGGAAAACCGGGAAAAGGGGAATTCGACCATCTTGGGATCAAGATGGGCCGGCCCATGCTCTTCTAGAACAACTAATCTAACTCTCAATTAAACACTAAAGCCTAAGGCCCTATTCGGCCAACTAACTCGGAGGCCCACTTGACTCTTCATGGGCTTGGATCGTGGTGTAGATAACTTGATTGTCTCCTTCCAAGCCTTCAATATCTGTATGGACTCCATGTTGGTCTTGGACAATTCGAACAAGGGTTTGGAGGGATTCTTTGAAGAGCTTGGCTTGTGCACGCGTGACTGGGCCCAAAGGAACTCGGACTGGGTCATTACTTGGGCTAAGGTCCGTGCGCACGTCAGTCCCCTCCACTTGAGAAGGATTCGTCCTCAAATCTGGATGGAAATGGATGATACTACAAGAGTTGGTCCTTTGAACCCCAAATCTAATGCCACCACATAGTGCCAAGAAAAACTCATGGCTTTACTCCAATGGCTCCTCTTGTTCGTATCATTCCCCTCCTCTTGAAAGCAATTTGCCCACAAATTGAATCACGAATGGTGACAAGACGAGTCGCACGCCTTCGACTCAATCTTGTTAGGATGGCTATAGATGTCATCCAATGCAAAACCCACGTGCTAAGTTGGAAAATTACCCTTGTCGAACCTCGAATCTCAAAACCATCTTAATGTATGCTCAACGTGATCGTTTTGTGGTCATAGGTAAGCGGTTCCCTCCAAATGTGTGAAGATGTATCCCACAAAATCGAAAACTCCGGCCCTGAACACACTTGCAAGGCCCCAAGGCGGATTGTGATGTTGGAGATTCATGGTGGACTAAGAGCAATGATGAAAAATCGATAAATGCGTCATTGATTACTTGTTCTATGAAACGAAACCTTGTGTACACAACCATCCCCAAAAAATGTGGAGTTGTTCCTCTTCAAGATAAGTCAAAGCAAACTCCCCTTTTGGTGTGGACTCATTTGAGTTGACATGTTCCATGAATCTGGATAGCAAACGCGGTTTAACTCTTGGAAGTACGAAACTCAGGAGGCTTGCAAAAGTCTACGAATTGATTTTGGAATGGAACACACTCAACGATCAGGCTCAACTTGCCTTTGCTTGATTCTCTATAAAAAGCAAGAAACCACTAAACAAAGCAAGGTAAGTTCGTAGAAAATAATAGGCCTTCACCGGGTTGCTTCAAGATCAGCCCAAATTTTCTCTCTTTTCCTTCCTTTTTACCACCCATCTCATCTTAGGCGGGAGAAGAGTGTTGGTGTGTGCCAGTGCGTGCGTTTGATCTATTTTCAACAGTGGACCCCCGTGTTCTTCTGTAGTTGCTTTAGAACTCCCTGCGGTGTTTTATCTCTTCAGGCAACAATGTCCCCTTCAGTCTAGGCCTTTTTCTGCCAGTTCTATGAAGGCGCTCAACGCTCACTTTTCAGTGTGTGCGTAGATCAGATACAGAAACTGGTCATTAGTGAAGCTGGATAGGCAGGAGTGCAAGACGGGACGGGACTATTAAATAAGAAGGAATACTTATTAGTATGTCCGTCATATTTAACTTCTCGCCTCGACATCCATGCTTTGCCCAACAACACATGTGTCACTTGAATTGGAACTACATCACACAACACCTCGTCCACATATTTGCCAATTTGAATAGGTACAAGTGTGCGCTTGGTAACCCAACCAACACCATGAGTACTCATCAACTTGTACGGTCGAAGATGATCAATGGTTGGAAGATTTAATTTCTCAACCATGATAGCACTTGCAAGGTTGACTTCACAACTCCCATCAATGGCCAAGCTACAAGTTTTATCTTTGACACCGCAACTGGTATTAAACCAACCAAGCAACTGAGATTTGACGAGGTCCAATTGCTCATCTACACCACGTAATGCCACTTCTTTGACTCCCTTAGGATCCGGAAGACAATGTTGTGGGCTAGCTTTTATGCGTCTTGTATTCGCCATGACGTATGAGGGAACTGACACGGTCCTCGATCAACACGTTTCGAGACACGTAGCACGTTTGCCCAAGGATCTAGCGAGGTTGTCCAACGCTTGGATTGCGGGACCTCGGTAGAACGATGACTCCGAGATGAAGGTTAATACTCCAGGGAATAGGTCGGTAGAACAATCAAGGACAAGACGCAAGATTGCTCAATCACCCTTGCCAGAAGCAAGTAAAGCTCAAAATTCTCACAAGGAAGAAAGTCGAAAAACTAAGTAATTTTAATCATAAAACATCTACCTAAAACCTTACAAAGCAAGCCTTTTTATAGGCTAAGAGTTACTAAAACCCTAAGGAAAACCAGGAAAAGGGGAATTCGACCATCTTGGGATCAAGATGGGCCGGCCCATGCTCTTCTAGAACAACTAATCTAACTCTCAATTAAACACTAAAGCCTAAGGCCCTATTCGGCCAACTAACTCGGAGGCCCACTTGACTCTTCATGGGCTTGGATCGTGGTGTAGATAACTTGATTGTCTCCTTCCAAGCCTTCAATATCTCTATGGACTCCATGTTGGTCTTGGACAATTCGAACAAGGGCTTGGAGGGATTCTTTGAAGAGCTTGGCTTGTGCACGTGTGACTGGGCCCAATGGAACTCGGACTGGGTCATTACTTGGGCTAAGGTCCGTGCACACGTCAGTCCCCTCCACTTGAGAAGGATTCGTCCTCAAATCTGGATGGAAATGGATGATACTACAAGAGTTGGTAGTATGAACCCCAAATCTAATGCCATCACATATTGCAAAGAAAAACTCATGGCTTTACTCCAATGGCTCCTCTTGTTCGTATCATTCCCCTCCTCTTGAAAGCAATTTGCCCACAAATTGAAGCACGAATGGTGACAAGACGAGTTACACGCCTTCGACTCAATCTTGTTAGGATGGCTATAGATGTCATCCAATGCAAAACCTACGTGCTAAGTTGGAAAATAACCCTTGTCGAACCTTGAATCTCACAAACCATCTTCAATGTATGCTCAATTTGATCGTTTGTGGTCATGAGGTAAGGGTCCTCAAAGTGGTGTGAAGTGTATCCCATGAAATCGAACTCCGGCCCGAACACACTTGCAAGGCCCCAAGGCGGATTTGTTGATGTTGGAGATTCATGTGGACTAAGAGCAAGATGAAAATCATAATGGTCATTGAGGTACTTGTTCTTTAAACGAACCCTTGGTACACAACCATCCCCAAAATGTGGAGTGTTCCCTTCAAGACAAGCTCAAAGCAACTCCCCTTTGGTGTGGACTGATTTGAGTTGACATTGTTCCATGAATGGATACAAACGGGGTTTAACTCTTGGAGTACCAAACTCCATGGAGGCTTGCAAAGTCTACAATTGATTTTGGAATGGAACACACCAAGATGAGCTCAACTTGCCTTTGCTTGATCTCTATAAAAGAAGAAACACTAAACAAAGCAAGGTAAGTTCGTTAGGAAAATAATAGGCCTTCACCGGGTTGCTCAAGATCAGCCCACTTTCTCTCTTTTCTTCCTTTTTACCACCCATCTCATCAGATTTTTCCATCTCTTTGTCTATTTCAATAGCTGATCCTTTCATCTCATTGCTTTCAACTCCCTCGGTTTTTATCTCTTCAGGCACAATTCCCTCATCTAGCTTTTTCTCCATTCTATAACGCTCAACCTCACTTTTCATGTGTGCTAGATCAATACAAAACTGGTCATAGGTAAGTGATACAAGTGCAAGACGACGACTATTAAATAAGAAGGAATACTTATTAGTATGTCCGTCATATTTAACTTCTCGCCTCGACATCCATGCTTTGCCCAACAACACATGTGTCACTTGAATTGGAACTACATCACACAACACCTCGTCCACATATTTGCCAATTTGAATAGGTACAAGTGTGCGCTTGGTAACCCAACCAACACCATGAGTACTCATCAACTTGTACGGTCGAAGATGATCAATGGTTGGAAGATTTAATTTCTCAACCATGATAGCACTTGCAAGGTTGACTTCACAACTCCCATCAATGGCCAAGCTACAAGTTTTATCTTTGACACCGCAACTGGTATTAAACCAACCAAGCAACTGAGATTTGACGAGGTCCAATTGCTCATCTACACCACGTAATGCCACTTCTTTGACTCCCTTAGGATCCGGAAGACAATGTTGTGGGCTAGCTTTTATGCGTCTTGTATTCGCCATGACGTATGAGGGAACTGACACGGTCCTCGATCAACACGTTTCGAGACACGTAGCACGTTTGCCCAAGGATCTAGCGAGGTTGTCCAACGCTTGGATTGCGGGACCTCGGTAGAACGATGACTCCGAGATGAAGGTTAATACTCCAGGGAATAGGTCGGTAGAACAATCAAGGACAAGACGCAAGATTGCTCAATCACCCTTGCCAGGAGCAAGTAAAGCTCAAAATTCTCACAAGGAAGAAAGTCGAAAAACTAAGTAATTTTAATCATAAAACGTCTACCTAAAACCTTACAAAGCAAGCCTTTTTATAGGCTAAGAGTTACTAAAACCCTAAGGAAAACCGGGAAAAGGGGAATTCGACCATCTTGGGATCAAGATGGGCCGGCCCATGCTCTTCTAGAACAACTAATCTAACTCTCAATTAAACACTAAAGCCTAAGGCCCTATTCGGCCAACTAACTCGGAGGCCCACTTGACTCTTCATGGGCTTGGATCGTGGTGTAGATAACTTGATTGTCTCCTTCCAAGCCTTCAATATCTGTATGGACTCCATGTTGGTCTTGGACAATTCGAACAAGGGTTTGGAGGGATTCTTTGAAGAGCTTGGCTTGTGCACGCGTGACTGGGCCCAATGGAACTCGGACTGGGTCATTACTTGGGCTAAGGTCCGTGCGCACGTCAGTCCCCTCCACTTGAGAAGGATTCGTCCTCAAATCTGGATGGAAATGGATGATACTACAAGAGTTGGTCCTTTGAACCCCAAATCTAATGCCACCACATAGTGCCAAGAAAAACTCATGGCTTTACTCCAATGGCTCCTCTTGTTCGTATCATTCCCCTCCTCTTGAAAGCAATTTGCCCACAAATTGAAGCACGAATGGTGACAAGACGAGTCGTACTCCTTCGACTCAATCTTGTTAGGATGGCTATAGATGTCATCCAATGCAAAACCAACGTGCTAAGTTGGAAAATAACCCTTGTCAAACCTCGAATCTCACAAACCATCTTCAATGTATGCTCAACTTGATCGTTTGTGGTCATGAGGTAAGGGTCCTCAAAGTGGTGTGAAGTGTATCCCACGAAATCGAACTCCGGCCCGAACACCCTTGCAAGGCCCCAAGGCGGATTTGGTGATGTTGGAGATTCATGTGGACTAAGTGCAAGATGAAAATCATAATGGTCATTGGGTACTTGTTCTTGAAACGAACCCTTGGTACACAACCATCCCCAAAATGTGGAGTGTTCCCTTCAAGATAAGCTCAAAGCAACTCCCCTTTGGTGTGGACTGATTTGAGTTGACATTGTTCCATGAATGGATACAAACGCGGTTTAACTCTTGGAGTACCAAACTCCATGGAGGCTTGCAAAGTCTAGAATTGATTTTGGAATGGAACACACCAAGATCAGCTCAACTTGCCTTTGCTTGATCTCTATAAAAGAAGAAACACTAAACAAAGCAAGGTAAGTTCGTTAGGAAAATAATAGGCCTTCACCGGGTTGCTCAAGATCAGCCCACTTTCTCTCTTTTCTTCCTTTTTACCACCCATCTCATCAGATTTTTCCATCTCTTTGTCTATTTCAATAGCTGATCCTTTCATCTCATTGCTTTCAACTCCCTCGGTTTTTATCTCTTCAGGCACAATTCCCTCATCTAGCTTTTTCTCCATTCTATAACGCTCAACCTCACTTTTCATGTGTGCTAGATCAATACAAAACTGGTCATAGGTAAGTGATACAAGTGCAAGACGACGACTATTAAATAAGAAGGAATACTTATTAGTATGTCCGTCATATTTAACTTCTCGCCTCGACATCCATGCTTTGCCCAACAACACATGTGTCACTTGAATTGGAACTACATCACACAACACCTCGTCCACATATTTGCCAATTTGAATAGGTACAAGTGTGCGCTTGGTAACCCAACCAACACCATGAGTACTCATCAACTTGTACGGTCGAAGATGATCAATGGTTGGAAGATTTAATTTCTCAACCATGATAGCACTTGCAAGGTTGACTTCACAACTCCCATCAATGGCCAAGCTACAAGTTTTATCTTTGACACCGCAACTGGTATTAAACCAACCAAGCAACTGAGATTTGACGAGGTCCAATTGCTCATCTACACCACGTAATGCCACTTCTTTGACTCCCTTAGGATCCGGAAGACAATGTTGTGGGCTAGCTTTTATGCGTCTTGTATTCGCCATGACGTATGAGGGAACTGACACGGTCCTCGATCAACACGTTTCGAGACACGTAGCACGTTTGCCCAAGGATCTAGCGAGGTTGTCCAACGCTTGGCTTGCGGGACCTCGGTAGAACGATGACTCCGAGATGAAGGTTAATACTCCAGGGAATAGGTCGGTAGAACAATCAAGGACAAGACGCAAGATTGCTCAATCACCCTTGTCAGAAGCAAGTAAAGCTCAAAATTCTCACAAGGAAGAAAGTCGAAAAACTAAGTAATTTTAATCATAAAACGTCTACCTAAAACCTTACAAAGCAAGCCTTTTTATAGGCTAAGAGTTACAAAAACCCTAAGGAAAACCAGGAAAAGGGGAATTCGACCATCATGGGATCAAGATGGGCCGGCCCATGCTCTACTAGAACAACTAATCTAACTCTCAATTAAACACTAAAGCCTAAGGCCCTATTCGGCCAACTAACTCGGAGGCCCACTTGACTCTTCATGGGCTTGGATCGTGGTGTAGATAACTTGATTGTCTCCTTCCAAGCCTTCAATATCTGTATGGACTCCATGTTGGTCTTGGACAATTCGAACAAGGGCTTGGAGGGATTCTTTGAAGAGCTTGGCTTGTGCACGCGTGACTGGGCCCAATGGAACTCGGACTGGGTCATTACTTGGGCTAAGGTCCGTGCGCACATCAGTCCCCTCCACTTGAGAAGGATTCGTCCTCAAATCTGGATGGAAATGGATGATAACTACAAGAGTTGGTAGTATGAACCCCAAATCTAATGCCACCACATATTACCAAGAAAAACTCATGGCTTTACTCCAATGGTTCCTCTTGTTCGTATCATTCCCCTCCTCTTGAAAGCAATTTGCCCACAAATTGAATCACGAATGGTGACAAGACGAGTCGCACGCCTTCGACTCAATCTTGTTAGGATGGCTATAGATGTCATCCAATGCAAAACCCACGTGCTAAGTTGGAAAATTACCCTTGTCGAACCTCGAATCTCATAAACCATCTTCAATGTATGCTCAACTTGATCGTTTGTGGTCATGAGGTAAGGGTCCTCAAAGTGGTGTGAAGTGTATCCCACAAAATCGAACTCCGGCCCGAACACACTTGCAAGGCCCCAAGGCGGATTTGGTGATGTTGGAGATTCATGTGGACTAAGAGCAAGATGAAAATCATAATGGTCATTGAGGTACTTGTTCTTGAAACGAACCCTTGGTACACAACCATCCCCAAAATGTGGAGTGTTCCCTTCAAGATAAGGTCAAAGCAACTCCCCTTTGGTGTGGACTGATTTGAGTTGACATTGTTCCATGAATGGATACAAACGGGGTTTAACTCTTGGAGTACCAAACTCCATGGAGGCTTGCAAAGTCTACAATTGATTTTGGAATGGAACACACCAAGATCAGCTCAACTTGCCTTTGCTTGATCTCTATAAAAGAAGAAACACTAAACAAAGCAAGGTAAGTTCGTTAGGAAAATAATAGGCCTTCACCGGGTTGCTCAAGATCAGCCCACTTTCTCTCTTTTCTTCCTTTTTACCACCCATCTCATCAGATTTTTCCATCTCTTTGTCTATTTCAATAGCTGACCCTTTCATCGCATTGCTTTCAACTCCCTCGGTTTTTATCTCTTCAGGCACAATTCCCTCATCTAGCTTTTTCTCCATTCTATAACGCTCAACCTCACTTTTCATGTGTGCTAGATCAATACAAAACTGGTCATAGGTAAGTGATACAAGTGCAAGACGACGACTATTAAATAAGAAGGAATACTTATTAGTATGTCCGTCATATTTAACTTCTCGCCTCGACATCCATGCTTTGCCCAACAACACATGTGTCACTTGAATTGGAACTACATCACACAACACCTCGTCCACATATTTGCCAATTTGAATAGGTACAAGTGTGCGCTTGGTAACCCAACCAACACCATGAGTACTCATCAACTTGTACGGTCGAAGATGATCAATGGTTGGAAGATTTAATTTCTCAACCATGATAGCACTTGCAAGGTTGACTTCACAACTCCCATCAATGGCCAAGCTACAAGTTTTATCTTTGACACCGCAATTGGTATTAAACCAACCAAGCAACTGAGATTTGACGAGGTCCAATTGCTCATCTACACCACGTAATGCCACTTCTTTGACTCCCTTAGGATCCGAAAGACAATGTTGTGGACTAGCTTTTATGCGTCTTGTATTCGCCATGATGTATGAGGGAACTGACATGGTCCTCGATCAACACGTTTTGAGACACGTAGCACGTTTGCCCAAGGATCTAGCGAGGTTGTCCAACGCTTGGATTGCGGGACCTCGGTAGAACGATGACTCCGAGATGAAGGTTAATACTCCAGGGAATAGGTCGGTAGAACAATCAAGGACAAGACGCAAGATTGCTCAATCACCCTTGCCAGGAGCAAGTAAAGCTCAAAATTCTCACAAGGAAGAAAGTCGAAAAACTAAGTAATTTTAATCATAAAACGTCTACCTAAAACCTTACAAAGCAAGCCTTTTTATAGGCTAAGAGTTACTAAAACCCTAAGGAAAACAAGGAAAAGGGGAATTCGACCATCTTGGGATCAAGATGGGCCGGCCCATGCTCTACTAGAACAACTAATCTAACTCTCAATTAAACACTAAAGCCTAAGGCCCTAGTCGGCCAACTAACTCGGAGGCCCACTTGACTCTTCATAGGCTTGGATCGTATGTAAGATTAACTTGATTGTCTCCTTCCAAGCCTTCAATATCTCTATGGAACTCCATGTTGTCTGGACAATTCGAACAAGGCTTGAGGATTCTTGTGAAAGCTTTGGCTTGTGCACGCTGTGACTGGGCCCAATGGAACTCGGACTGGGTCAATTACTTGGCTAAGTCCGTGCACACGTCATCCGCCTCCACTGAGAAGGATTCGTCCTCAAATGCTGATGGAATGGATGATACTACAAGAGTTGTAGTTATGAACCCCAAATCTAATGCCGATCACATATTGCAAGTAAAACTCATTGGCATTACTCCAATGGCTCCTCTTGTTCGTATCATTCCCCTCCTCTTGAAAGCAATTGCCCACAAAACATTGAAGCACGGAATGGTGACAAGACGAGATTACCGCCTTCGACTCAATCTTGTTAGGATGGCATAGATTTGTCATCCAATGCAAAACCTACTGCTAAGTTTGGAAAATAACCCTGTCGAACCTTGAATCTACCAACACCATCTTCAATGTCATGCTCAAATTGACTCGTTTTTGTGTCATGAGAAGGGTCCTCACAGTGGTGTGAAGGGTATCCCATGAAATCGAACTCGCCCGAACACACTTGCAAGGCCCCAAGGCGGATTAGTGGATGTTGGAGAGTCATGTGACTAGAGACAAGATGAAATGCAAATGGTCATTAGGTACTTTTCTTTAAACGAAACCCTGGTTACACAACCATCCCAAATTGGAGGTTCCTTTCAACAAGTCAAAGCAACTCCGCTTTGGTGTGACTGATTTGAGGTTGACATTGTTCCATGAATGTTACAACCGGGTTTAACTCTTTGGAGTACCAAAACTCCATGGAGCTTGCAAATCTACAATTTGATTTCTGGAATGGAACACACCAAGATGACTCAACTTGCTTTGCTTGATCTCTAAAAGAAAGAAACACTAAACAAAGCAAGTAAGTTCGTTCAGGAAAATAATTAGGCCCTTCACCGGTTGCTCAAGATCAGCCCACGATCTCTCTTTTCTTCCTTTTTACCACCCATCTCATCAGATTTTCTCCATCTCTTGTCGTATTTCAATAGCTATCCTTATCATCTCATGCTTTCAACTCCCTCGGTTTTTATTCTGCAGGCACATTCCCTCATCTAGCTTTTTCTCCTTCTATGTAACGCTCAACCTCACTTTTCATGTGTGCTAGATCAATACAAAAACTGGTCATAGTAAGTGAACAGTGCAAGACGACGACTATTAAATAAGAAGAATACTTGATAGTATGTCGTCATATTTAACTTCTCGCCTCGACATCCATGCTTTGGCCAACAACACATGTGTCACTTGAATTGGGACTACATCACACAACACCTCGTCCACATATTTGCCAATTTGAATAGGTACAAGTGTGCGCTTAGTAACCCAACCAACACCATGAGTACTCATCAACTTGTACGGTCGAAGATGATCAATGGTTGGAAGATTTAATTTCTCAACCATGATAGCACTTGCAAGGTTGACTTCACAACCCCCATCAATGGCCAAGCTACAAGTTTTATCTTTGACACCGCAATTGGTATTAAACCAACCAAGCAACTGAGATTTGACGAGGTCCAATTGCTCATCTACACCACGTAATGCCACTTCTTTGACTCCCTTAGGATCCGAAAGACAATGTTGTGGACTAGCTTTTATGCGTCTTGTATTCGCCATGACGTATGAGGGAACTGACATGGTCCTCGATCAACACGTTTTGAGACACGTAGCACGTTTGCCCAAGGATCTAGCGAGGTTGTCCAACGCTTGGATTGCGGGACCTCGGTAGAACGATGACTCCGAGATGAAGGTTAATACTCCAGGGAATAGGTCGGTAGAACAATCAAGGACAAGACGCAAGATTGCTCAATCACCCTTGCCAGGAGCAAGTAAAGCTCAAAATTCTCACAAGGAAGAAAGTCGAAAAACTAAGTAATTTTAATCATAAAACGTCTACCTAAAACCTTACAAAGCAAGCCTTTTTATAGGCTAAGAGTTACTAAAACCCTAAGGAAAACCGGGAAAAGGGGAATTCGACCATCTTGGGATCAAGATGGGCCGGCCCATGCTCTTCTAGAACAACTAATCTAACTCTCAATTAAACACTAAAGCCTAAGGCCCTATTCGGCCAACTAACTCGGAGGCCCACTTGACTCTTCATGGGCTTGGATCGTGGTGTAGATAACTTGATTGTCTCCTTCCAAGCCTTCAATATCTGTATGGACTCCATGTTGGTCTTGGACAATTCGAACAAGGGTTTGGAGGGATTCTTTGAAGAGCTTGGCTTGTGCACGCGTGACTGGGCCCAATGGAACTCGGACTGGGTCATTACTTGGGCTAAGGTCCGTGCGCACGTCAGTCCCCTCCACTTGAGAAGGATTCGTCCTCAAATCTGGATGGAAATGGATGATACTACAAGAGTTGGTCCTTTGAACCCCAAATCTAATGCCACCACATAGTG